>NW_021823228.1:0-51102 GCF_901001165.1 Salmo trutta
TCCTCTCCTCCCCCTCCATCTCCTCCATTTTCCTCCTCCATCTCCTCCCCCATCTCCTCCTCCATCTCCTCCATCTCCTCCTCTTCCATCTCCATCTTCTCCTCCATCTCCTCCCCATCTCCTCCCCATCTCCTCCTCCATCTCCTCCATCTTCTCCTCCATCTCCTCCCCCTCCTCCCCATCTCCTCCCCATCTCCTCCCCATCTCCTCCCCATCTCCTCCCCCATCTCCTCCCCATCTCCTCATCCATCTCCTCCATCTTCTCCTCCATCTTCTCCTCCATCTCCTCCCCATCTCCTCCCCCATCTCCTCCCCATCTCCTCCCCATCTCCTCCCCCTCCTCCCCATCTCCTCATCTCCTCCATCTTCTCCTCCATCTCCTCGTCCATCTCCTCCCCATCTCCTCCCCATCTCCTCCCATCTCCTCCCCCATCTCCTCCCCCATCTCCTCCATCTTCTCCTCCATCTCCTCGTCCATCTCCTCCCCATCTCCTCCCCATCTCCTCCTCCATCTCCTCCCCCATCTCCTCGTCCATCTCCTCCCCATCTCCTCCATCTTCTCCTCCATCTCCTCCCCCATCTCCTCCCATCTCCTCCCCCTCCTCCATCTTCTCCTCCATCTCCTCCTCCATCTCCTCCTCCATCTCCTCCCCCATCTTCTCCTCCATCTCCTCCTCCATCTCCTCCTCCATCTCCTCCCATCTCCTCGTCCATCTCCTCCCCATCTCCTCCCCATCTCCTCCCCATCTCCTCCCCATCTCCTCCATCTTCTCCTCCATCTTCTCCTCCATCTCCTCCTCCATCTCCTCCCCATCTCCTCCATCTCCTCCCCATCTCCTCCCCCATCTCCTCCCCATCTCCTCCCCATCTCCTCCCCATCTCCTCCATCTCCTCCCCCATCTCCTCCCCCATCTCCTCCCCCATCTCCTCCCCATCTCCTCCCCCATCTCCTCCCCCATCTCCTCCCCATCTCCTCCCCATCTCCTCCATCTTCTCCTCCATCTTCTCCTCCATCTCCTCCCCATCTCCTCCCCATCTCCTCGTCCATCTCCTCCCCATCTCCTCCATCTCCTCCCCATCTCCTCCATCTTCTCCTCCATCTCCTCCCCCATCTCCTCCCCATCTCCTCCCCATCTCCTCCATCTTCTCCTCCATCTCCTCCTCCATCTCCTCCTCCATCTCCTCCTCCATCTTCTCCTCCATCTCCTCCCCATCTCCTCCCCCATCTCCTCGTCCATCTCCTCCCCATCTCCTCCATCTTCCTCCTCCATCTCCTCGTCCATCTCCTCCCCATCTCCTCCATCTTCCTCCTCCATCTCCTCGTCCATCTCCTCCTCCATCTCAGTGCACTAAAACAGGATTGTGATGCTCTGGTCAAAAATAGTGCACTAAACGGGAATAGGGTGCCATTTGGGACAAGGTACAGGTTCCTTCTGTTATTGTCTTCTTTTATCAACCTGCTTATCCATTGTGTTTCCCTTCAAAGGGTTTGATTGCTGCCTCGCTGGACAGAAACAGAAATCTAACCCCCGACTGTCACCACAGAACTTCCTGTTGTTTTTTGGAACAAGCTATTATCCCTCTCTTTTCTCTGGCTTTTCTTTCTCTCCTTAAATCTCCTCTCTTTCTATATGCTCTCTCTCAGTCAGTGTGTCTGTGGAGCCCTTGTCAAGCCCTGACTGTCACCACTCAGCCTGGCTGAGCTAGGGCCCTGGTCAAACCTCGACTGTCACCACTCAGCCTGGCTGAGCTAGGGCCCTGGTTAACCCCCGACTGTCACCACTCAGCTCGGCTGAGCTAGGGCCCTGGTCAACCTCCGACTGTCACCACTCAGCCTGGCTGAGCTAGGGCCCTGGTTAACCCCCGACTGTCACCACTCAGCATGAGGCTCTCTCCTCCTTAGAAATAAATACTGGCTCTTTTTTTATGGGATGTGGTCCTGCTAAGAATGTGTCTGTGTGCTTACGTCTGTCTGCAGCCATAGTGGACGTGCTGTTGCTGTTCCTGGCCTCAGATCCCTGCCTTCGTCATAATCAGCAGATTGTCAGAGACGAGGATAGACCAACATCTGTCTCTGAGCTCAGATAGATGCATTCACATTCACACGTTTCCCTCACAAGGTACAAGATGAAGGAGTGTATTGACAACCAGCACCAGATCAACCTGCAGCTCCAGCCCAGCGAATCAGACTTCCAGCCCAGCGAATCAGACTTCCAGCTCAGGGAATCAGACTTCCAGCGCAGGAAATCAGACTTCCAGCCCAGGGAATCAGACTTCCAGCTCAGGGAATCAGACTTCCAGCCCAGGGAATCAGACTTCCAGCCCAGGGAATCAGACTTCCAGCCCAGGGAATCAGACTACCAGCTCAGGAAATCAGATTTCCAGCCCAGGGAATCAGACTTCCAGCTCAGGGAATCAGATTTCCAGCCCAGGGAATCAGACTTCCAGCTCAGGGAATCAGACTTCCAGCTCAGGGAATCAGACTTCCAGCTCAGGGAATCAGACTTCCAGACCAGGGAATCAGACTTCAAGCTCAGGGAATCAAACTTCCAGCCCAGCGAATCAGACTTCCAGCTCAGGGAATCAGACTTCCAACACAGGGAATCAGACTTCCAACCCAGGGAATCAGATTTCCAGCCCAGGGAATCAGACTTCCAGCCCAGGGAATCAGACTTCCAGCCCAGGGAATCAGACTTCCAGCTCAGGGAATCAGACTTCCAGCTCAGGGAATCAGATTTCCAGCCCAGGGAATGAGACTTCCAGCCCAGGGAATCAGATTTCCAGCTCAGGGAATCAGACTTCGAGCCCAGGGAATCAGACTTCCAGCCCAGGGAATCAGACTTCCAGCTCAGGGAATCAGATTTCCAGAACACCAGCCGATGGAATCAGATTTCCAGACCACCAGCCCAGGGAATCAGACTTCCAGCCCAGGGAATCAGACTTCCAGCCCAGGGAATCAGACTTCCAGCTCAGGGAATCAGATTTCCAGCTCAGGGAATCAGACTTCCAGCCCAGGGAATCAGACTTCCAGCCCAGGGAATCATATTTCCAGAACACCAGCCCAGGGAATCAGACTTCCAGCCCAGGGAATCAGACTTCTAGCCCAGGGAATCAGACTTCCAGCTCAGCGAATCAGACTTCCAGCCCAGGGAATCAGACTTCCAGCTCAGCGAATCAGACTTCCAGCCCAGGGAATCAGACTTCCAGCTCAGCGAATCAGACTTCCAGCCCAGGGAACCAGACTTCCAGCCCAGGGAATCAGACTTCCAGCCCAGGGAATCAGACTTCCAGCTCAGGGAATCAGATTTCCAGCCCAGGGAATCAGACTTCCAGCTCAGGGAATCAGACTTCCAGCCCAGGGAATCAGAATTCCAGCCCAGGGAATCAGACTTCCAGCCCAGGGAATCAGACTTCCAGCCCAGGGAATCAGATTTCCAGAACACCAGCCCAGGGAATCAGACTTCCAGCCGAGGGAATCAGATTTCCAGACCACCAGCCCAGGGAATCAGACTTCCAGCCCAGGGAATCAGACTTCCAGCCCAGGGAATCAGACTTCCAGCTCAGGGAATCAGACTTCCAGCTCAGGGAATCAGACTTCCAGCCCAGGGAATCAGAATTCCAGCCCAGGGAATCAGACTTCCAGCCCAGGGAATCAGATTTCCAGAACACCAGCCCAGGGAATCAGACTTCCAGCCGAGGGAATCAGATTTCCAGACCACCAGCCCAGGGAATCAGACTTCCAGCCCAGGGAATCAGACTTCCAGCCCAGGGAATCAGACTTCCAGCTCAGGGAATCAGATTTCCAGCTCAGGGAATCAGACTTCCAGCCCAGGGAATCAGACTTCCAGCCCAGGGAATCAGATTTCCAGACCACTAGCCCAGGGAATCAGACTTCCAGCCCAGGGAATCAGACTTCCAGCCCAGGGAATCAGATTTCCAGACCACCAGCCCAGGGAATCAGACTTCAAGCCCAGGGAATCAGACTTCCAGCCCAGGGAATCAGATTTCCAGACCACCAGCCCAGGGAATCAGACTTCCAGCCCAGGGAATCAGATTTCCAGACCACCAGCCCTAGGCAGGGGAAAAACTCTGATGTCACCCTGACCACTGACTCCATATTTATCATCCCAATGAACTGACCTGACATGACCCCAGCAAACAACTTCTATATCCCTCAAACACTAAAGGCAGCTGCCGTAAAGCAAACTGTCTTCCCAGTCCCACATGGGCCCTGGTCAAAATGTTGCCACTATAGTGGGAATAGGGTGCCATTTGGGACACATCCCTGTAGTCAGGCTTGTTAAACAGACATACGTCTTAGTTCACACCGGTTAGGATTCAGTGTCACGACTTCTGTCGAAGTCGATGCCCCTCCTTGTGCGGGTGGTGCTCAGCGGTCGACGTCACCGGTCTTCTAGCCATCATTGATCCATTTTTCATTTTCCATTGGTTTTTTCTTGTCTTCCTACATACCTGGTTCAAATCCCATTAATTACATGCTGTGTATTTAACCCTCTGTTTCCCCTCATGTCCTTGTCAGAGATTGTTTGTGGTTATGTGTTTGTGTATTTGTATAGGTGTGCGACGGGTATGTTTTCCCATGTTTATTTTTATGTACATTGTTTTTTTGGAGTTTGTTTTATAATAACTAAACTACTCCAGTTACACCAAGTTGGTTTCTCCTGCGCCTGACTTCCCTGCCACCTACACACACGACAATGGCAGAATCTCCGACCAAAATATGAAGTCAGCAGGAGAGGATACCCTGGACATGGAGGTGGAGGAGCGCGTCCAAGAGCAAGCGAAGAAGCTTCACCATCTGTGCATCGCCATGGATCGCGTTGTCCAGAATATGGACCGCTGGGAGAGACAGGAAGTTCTTCCAGCGCCTCCACCAGCCCAACCGGGGTCTATACTGAGCGTCCCTTCTTAACCTGAACCCGGTGGAATCCGTATATCCATGCCTCAGGGATACGACCGAAATTCTGCCGGCTGACGGGGTTTCTTCCTCCAATTAGACCATCCAGGATTTTCCCCTGGAGTTCAGGACCCTGGCAGCTGGTGCGGGATGGTTTCACGGGGCCCTGATCGACCATTACCGCTGCAGTCTGCGTGAGGACGTCCGTCGGGAGCTGGCCTGCAGAGACACCACCCTCACCTTCAACCAGCTGGTGGATCTGTCCATCCGGCTGGACAACTTGCTGGCTGCTCGCGGACGTCCAGATCAGGGTCTGCTGATTCCATCCTCCCGCACCGCCTCTCCTATACCCAGGGAACTGGGAGAGGGGGTGCACAGGGAGACCTGTGCACCCCTAACTAAGACCTGTAGGTTTAAACTCTGGGCCCTTCTAGTGTATAACTAAGACCTGTTTTTTTCTTCTTCTTGGTCTGATCACATGGTCAGGACAAACTTCTAGCCCTATTACAGGAGAAACTCCTTGCCCTATGACTGGACGAACAGATTCAAACCATTCCCAACAACTCATAGGTAATTGAACAAGATTCTGTACAATTCTTCTTGGTCTGTACATTTAGCTAGGGCCTAGTGTTCACAGCCTCAGCTCATTGTGGTATAGTAGCTAGCCTAGTACGGCCAACACTCAGTGGGTAGGTCTGTAACTTACTGTTGAGAGGCTAACAGTAGCTAGTAGCGTCAGCACTCAGTGGGTAGGTCTGTAACTTACTGTTGAGAGGCTAACAGTAGCTAGTAGCGTCAGCGCTCAGTGGGTAGGTCTGTAACTTACTGTTGAGAGGCTAACAGTAGCTAGTAGCGTCAGCGCTCAGTGGGTAGGTCTGTAACTTACTGTTGAGAGGCTAACAGTAGCTAGCCTAGTAGCGTCAGCGCTAAGTGGGTAAGTCTGTAACTTACTGTTGCGAGGCTAACAGTAGCTAGTAGCGTCAGCGCTCAGCGGGTAGGTCTGTAACTTACTGTTGAGAGGCTAACAGTAGCTAGTAGCGTCAGTGCTCAGTGGGTAGGTCTGTAACTTACTGTTGAGAGGCTAACAGTAGCTAGCCTAGTAGCGTCAGCGCTCAGTGGGTAGGTCTGTAACTTACTGTTGAGAGGCTAACAGTAGCTAGCCTAGTAGCGTCAGCACTCAGTGGGTAAGTCTGTAACTTACTGTTGAGAGGCTAACAGTAGCTAGTAGCGTCAGCGCTCAGTGGGTAGGTCTGTAACTTACTGTTGAGAGGCTAACAGTAGCTAGCCTAGTAGCATCAGCGCTCAGTGGGTAGGTCTGTAACTTACTGTTGAGAGGCTAACAGTAGCTAGTAGCGTCAGCACTCAGTGGGTAGGTCTGTAACTTATTGTTCATGGGGGGGGGGGGGGGGTTGGGAAGAGAGGGATGGAAACACAAGCGTTAGCTGTCAGAGTCTGAAGTAAGCGTTAAGTCATTGGGACAGAGGGATAAAGAGGCATTGTCTGCTGCCAGTGGCTCTCTATGCCTTCTGTCCCGCAGCTGAGAGTGTAAAAACAAACCTTCAGTTTTTCTCTTCACCTGTCGGCTACAACTGTACAACTGCTACTTAGATGTCCAAATGAGTAGAACAGTCATAACACTGTACTTGTCAAATATGTAACTTCTTTGTAATTACATTGTTATAAGATAGAATTGAATAGAATGTAATATAATATTGTGGCCAACAACAAGTTAATTTCAGTCAGATTTTTATCAACCATGAGATGTTTTTTTTTTCAATCAGGGCGGTCCATTCATAATAACTAGTCTTCTCAGGGAGGGAGGGGAGGGGGTGAGAGATAGAGGGTAGGGAGGGGGTGAGAGAGAGGGGAGGGAGGGGGTGAGAGATAGAGGGGAGGGAGGGGTGTGAGAGAGGGGAGGGAGGGGGTGAGAGATAGAGGGAGGGAGGGGGTGAGAGAGAGGGGAGGGAGGGGGTGAGAGAGAGGGGAGGGAGGGGGTGAGAGATAGAGGGGAGGGAGGGGTGTGAGAGAGGGGAGGGAGGGGGTGAGAGATAGAGGGGAGGGAGGGGGTGAGAGAGAGGGGAGGGAGGGGGTGAGAGAGAGGGGAGGGAGGGGGTGAGAGACAGAGGGGAGGGAGGGAGGGGGTGAGAGACAGAGGGGAGGGGAGGGAGGGGGTGAGAGAGAGGGGAGGGAGGGGGTGAGAGAGAGGGGAGGGAGGGAGGGGGTGAGAGATAGAGGGGAGGGAGGGGGTGAGAGAGAGGGGAGGGAGGGGGTGAGAGAGAGGGGAGGGTGAGAGATAGAGGGGAGGGAGGGTGAGAGATAGAGGGGAGGGAGGGGGTGAGAGAGAGGGGAGGGAGGGTGAGAGATAGAGGGGAGGGAAGAGAGGGGAGGGAGGGTGAGAGACAGAGAGGAGGGAAGAGAGGGAAGGTGGCAGATCTGTTAAAGAGGAACCGGCCGCCTCAATGCGTCATCTGTGTCCACCGATGGCCATTTCCCATTGTCCTTTGTTTCTAATGTCATTATTATAGGCCTATTGCAATCTGAAAGTTATGTATGTGAATGTTTAGAAGGGACAATCTTAGCTAATTGTATTGTTATGGTGTATCCTATCCAATCATGGAATAATAGTCTCTGTGCCAGAGTTTGCCCAAAAAATGTTTCTCGACGCAATTATGCAAATGATGCATTTGGAGATCCCAAGAGACTTCTCCAGTTGCCCCGGAATCCGAACAGGTTGAATTAATGATCAGTCACATATTTTAGGCCATTTTGTGTGCTATTCAAGTGGCCAGAAACATAGAGGGAACACGATGTCCGAATCTGTTCTCCGCTGTGCGCTCCGCTGTGCGCTGCGTCTTTAACTGTTCCTGAACTCCTCCTTTTCCTTCAGTGACATGCCCTCCTGTCTGCCTACTCCCTTTCGGTTCAGTCTGCCTCTCATAACGGTTACTGGAAATGACACACGGGAGGCGGTCGAAAGGCAAATGTCCCAAAAAAATAATGGGCTGTAGTTATGATTCACCTGGAAGCCACATTTTGATCAGATTTATAATAAACCAGACAACACTTAGCCTATAGAGGGATCGTTTCAGTAACGCTAAAAGAAGGCAGTATCAAATGGACTTCGTCGACGGGTATTGAATGAGTCTAGAATAATTTCTACGGTCTGAAAGAAAATATCGTTAATGTGTTGAAGCCTGGTGGTGTGTTGATTCCGTGTACCAGCCCTGGAGAGCCGCGGCTGTATGGTGGGACGACAGTGATTAGAGCGGACAGACGTGGTTCTCTCCATATCCACACGAGTACAACTTTAGCGCCGTGATTTTTTAGATTTTTTTTTTGCCCGTGTGTTAGTGCAAAGAGCCGCATCTATATTTCCCTAATGAAAATTACTCTTTGGAAGGGTTCCCGGGTCGTGACAGAGATGATGGCGAGTAAAAGTGTGGAATGGCTTCAAGAGGAACTTGAGTCCGGGCTCGGGTTGAGCTCACTACTGCTGTTGGACTGCCGATCTCACGAACTCTACGAATCATCACACATTGAGTCGGCCATCAATCTGGCGATTCCCGGTTTGATGCTGCGGAGACTGAAGAAGGGGAATCTACCGATCCGGTCCATCATCCCCAACAACGAGGATAAGGAGAAATTCGTAAAGCGATGTAAGACAGACATGGTTGTTCTCTACGACGAGGCCACTACGGACTGGCAGGAGACCGGGCTGGTGAGCTCTGTCCTCGGCATGCTGCTGCAGAAGCTCCGGGATGACGGGTGCAAGGCTTTTTACCTGGAAGGTGAGTTCGTTTCTTTGGTCTTTCATTGTGATATTTCCGTATTGTATTCTACACTCTTGGGGGGGAAAGGTGCAGTCTGGAAAACAAAATGATTTTTCGGCTTTCCCAAAGGATAACCCTTTAGAGAATCCTTTTGGTTCCAGATAAATCCCATTTGGGGTTCCATGTTGAACCCATTCCAAAGAGGGTTCTACATGGAACGAAAGAGGGTTCTCCTGTAGGGACAGCCAAATAACCCCTTTGGAACCTTTTTTTTCTAAGAGTGTATATTCTATTCTGTTCTAGACTACCTGTTAGCTTACGAATCCACTAGAGCCCAAACTATATTATATTCCTCAGCCTGGTCTCATAGGCCAGACGTAACATACTAAATTCACTGTCTGGATTTTAATGTACTATATGATATATTATGTTTGGTATGGCTACATAAGACAGGAGGTTACTAAGGTTACATAAGACAGGAGGTTACTAAGGTTACATAAGACAGGAGGTTACTAAGGTTACATAAGACAGGAGGTTACTAAGGTTACATAAGACGGGAGGTTACTAAGGTTACATAAGACGGGAGGTTACTAAGGTTACATAAGACAGGAGGTTACTAAGGTTACATAAGACAGGAGGTTACTAAGGTTACATAAGACAGGAGGTTACTAAGGTTACATAAGACAGGAGGTTACTAAGGTTACATAAGACAGGAGGTTACTAAGGTTACATAAGACGGGAGGTTACTAAGGTTACATAAAACGGGAGGTTACTAAGGTTACATAAGACGGGAGGTTACTAAGGTTACATAAGACAGGAGGTTACTAAGGTTACATAAGACAGGAGGTTACTAAGGTTACATAAGACAGGAGGTTACTAAGGTTACATAAGACAGGAGGTTACTAAGGTTACATAAGACAGGAGGTTACTAAGGTTACATAAGACAGGAGGTTACTAAGGTTACATAAGACAGGAGGTTACTAAGGTTACATAAGACAGGAGGTTACTAAGGTTATATAAGACAGGAGGTTACTAAGGTTACATAAGACAGGAGGTTACTAAAGGCAAAAATTGAAAGGAGGGTGGTTGGTCAGGCAGATAACACAAACGTCTAGCAACCCGAAGATTGTGTGTTCGAATCTCATCACATACGATTTTAGCAACTTTGCAACTACTTAGCATGTTAGCTAACCTTTCTCCTAACCTTTCTCCTTTCTCCTAACTCTAACCTAAAGGGTTACCCTTTCAGTTAACCCTAACCATATGCCTTTAACCTAATTCCTACCTTAATCTTAACCAGGGATGAAAACTAGTCACCTTTCAGTGAAATTCGCCATTTTGAATCCAAAATAGGTGAACTACGTAATTTGTGTAGATCCGATGATAAAACTTTGGGGGGGAGCAATACTGGCTGTGTCCAAGGCTCAGCCAATCGTTCACATAACAACAGAATGCAGTGCAGCACGTGACTGAAGAAAGAAGAGACAACTAACTTACTAGCTACAGCATCAGCGTTCACTCTGGAAAGGCAGCTTGTCGGTTACAGCAGCGCGTCCCCTGAAGGATAACGACGAGGTAACGTTAGGCGAGAAACCTGACCACAGAGACCGCGGTTGAGAAGGTGATGATGCATACTTCATGAGCTGTAACCGAAAAACAACTGCCATTTGGAAAGTTTGAGATGAGGGAGAAAGTGTGGTGGAACGAGTATTTTAAGTAACTTGCTAGCTGGATCGAATTCCCCGCTAGCTAGCCAGAGAAATATTGAGCAACATTAGCCAACTTATCTGATCAAATAATTTAGTTTATAGTGTGAAAATTAGCTGGCTAATAAAGTCAGAGAGCTAATGTTAGTTAGCTAACGTTACAATATCAGATGAGCTAACGTTAGTAATCTAACCAATTTGCTGTAGTATTAACTGGTAAAACGACTCCTTGCCGTTCTTCAAGTTATAACACGTTAGTTGCTTACTGGACCCTGGCAATCTGTGTGAAATGTTAGTTAGTTCGTTAGCTAACTATAACTAATTATCTGTGAACTAATGTTTTCCCTCTACAGTATGTGGTTCATTTTCAGAATGAGAGAATTAGGTGAAAATGAGGCGTTGCTTGTTAAACAAGTGGATTCAGGGATGAAGTGTAGCTGGAGTTGGTCCTGGTTTAAACTGGACGCCTCTATAGAGGTGAAGGGAAGACCACACACTTTCCCTCTGTCTCACTTCTTCAATACAGTGGATATAAAGGGTTATGCCAGGTGTACTCTCTGCCTGAAAGAGATCAGTTATACCAACTAAGGGTCTCATGCTCTGCTGGCACATTGTAGAACAGACGTCCTCAGGCAGAAAGTACAATGTAATAATGTGCAGACAAAATATATTGTTTTTGTTGTGTTGAACTTGACAGTAACACCTGTGTGAGTGAGGGGGGGATTCGATTTATTTTTTTTACTCAGTGAATATTATTTTTTGCACACATGTAGCACTTGATCGATGTCTACTATAATGGCTACTATAATAGACCAACAATAGAATGCTTGTTTGTTTTTATTCTATTTCTACTTTAAGATGGGTTTTTTTCTTCCCCAAGTTCAATATTTAGATGTGTGTGGTCACAAGCCTTCTATTATAAAGGCTGTCATGGCTAACTGCAATATTAGTGTATTGTTTTTTCCTCAAGACTTGAGTGTCATTTGGAGTAAATGTAACAGTATAGCTACCGTCCCTCTCTTCGCCCCAACCTGGGCTCGAACCAGGGACCCTTGCACACATCAACAACTGACACCCCACGAAGCATCGTTACCCAAGGGGAAACCCTACTTCAAGTCTCAGAGCGAGTGACGTCACTGATTGAAACGCTATTAGCGCGCACCACCGCTAACTAACTAGCCATTTCACATCGGTTACATAAAGTCTAGGCAACAAATAACATTGGATTGTTTTCTTTACATTTTTTTAGCTCTGAGTTCGGTTCACATTAACCACTTTTTATTTTACACACAGAGACTGATCATATAGATTATATTATTTGTTGTTTAATTAGTTAAATCCTGTATTTTCCCCTAGCAGGGATTTATTGCATGTTTCATTGCAAAAAGAAAGCATCACCATTTTGGGCCCTCAACGTTAGCAACAACAAATTGGATTTCGCAACATATCATACGTTTGGCAAATCCGTAACATTTTGTACGAGTTGCAATTCGTAACATACTGTATCATATAAATTGTAATTGGTAACATATCATACTAAATGGAGTGTTTGAATTTACGTACAGAATAATACGAAATGCTGTGAAACCAGGTTGCAGCCATTGCTAAGGGGCTACTAGGTAGCCTAGTGGTTAGAGCGTTCGAATCCCCGAGCGGACGAGGTACAAAATCTGTTGTTCTGCCATTGAACAAGGCAGTTAACCCACTGTTCCTCGGTAGGCCGTCATTGTAAATAAAAATGCGTTATTAACTGACTTGCCTAGTTAAATAAAGATACTGTAGTTACCACTGGATTATAGCCCAAAGTTATATTGTAGCTAAATCAAGGCAACAGTATCTATTTGTTTCCCTTTCAACAAGTTACACTATTCTTGTCCATTCTAGTCTGTATCATATTAAAGTTGTAAAATAATTGTTGTCTGAATGAAAAGTCAATGGAAAGCTGTCTCGGTTCCGATGTCATAATATACAGCATTAGGATATAAAACATTACAGAAAAAAATACTGCTCTTTATTTTCTCAAGTGCTTCAAGTTAAACCAATTTATATATTTTTTTCAGATTTTTTTTTGTCCCTTTATTGGAATCAATCGTGGAAAGGCAGTCGTGGAAAGGCAGTCGTGGAAAGGCAGTCGTGGAAAGGCAGTCGTGGAAAGGCAGTCGTGGAAATGATAAATTCTTCTTCTATTGTCTAATAGTCGCTTATTTCTTACTCTGTCACAGTAGTAAGAATCACAATGGTTCAAGCCCTTTAACTTTCGACTGTTAGACTAACCTAATCCAGTAAACATGTTATATGAATTATTTAAGGATTTTTGAAAGAATGTGGAATGAACCAAATATGTTTTCAATTAATGTTCTAAAATAGTTCTGCCATGTTGTACTGTGTTCCTTCAGGAAAATACTTTTCTTTCATAAATGCACAGGGCCTCGTCTCCCAGTTGGGATGTAGGTCTAACTTAAAGGATTCTGATGAGCCACACCCATTGCTGACAGGTCTAACAAATCCAGCACCCAGCCATGCAATCTCCATAGACAAACATTGGCAGTAGAATGGCCTTCCTGAAGAGCTCAGTGACTTTCAACGTGGCACCGTCAAAGGATGCCACCTTTCCAACACGCCAGCTCGTAAAATTTATGCCCTGTTAGAGCTTCCCCGGTCAACTGTAAGTGCTGTTATTGTGAAGGGGAAACTTCTAGGAGCAACAACGGCTCAACCGCAAAGTGGTAGGCCATAGAAGCTCACCCCTGAGTGCTGAAGCATGTAAAAATTGTCTGTCCTCTGTTGCAACACTCACTACTGAGTTCCAAACTGCCTCTGGAAGCAACGTCAGTAAACTAACTGTTTGTTGGGAGCTTAATGAAATGGGTTTCCATGGCCGAGCAGTCGCACACAAGCCTAAAATCACCATGGGCAATGCCAAGCGTCGGCTGGAGTGGCGTAAAGCTCGCCACCATTGGACTCTGGAGCAGTGGAAATGGGTTCTTTGGAGTGATGAATCACGCTTCACCATCTGGCAGTCCAACGGACAAATCTGGATTTGGTGGATGCCAGGAGACGCTACCTGCCCCAATGCATAGTGCCAACTGTAAAGTTTGGTGGAGGAAGAATAATTGTTTGGGGTTGTTTTTCATGGTTCGGGCTCACACTATTGCATACAATGACATTGTAGACGATTCTGTGCTTCCAACTTGGTAGCAACAGTTTGGAGAAGGCCCTTACCTGTTTCGGCATGACAATGCCCCCTGTGCACAAAGCGAGGTCCATGCAGAAGTGGTTTGTTGAGATCGGTGTGGAAGAACTTGACTGGCCTGCACAGAGTCCTGACTTCAAACCCATTGTACACCTTTGGGATGAATTGGAAGGCTGACTGCAAGCCAGGCCTAATCGCCCAACATCAGTGCCTGACCTCACTAATGTGCTTGTGGCTGAATGGAAGCAAATCCCTGCAGCAATGTTCCAACATCTAGTGGAAAGCCTTCCCAGAAGACTGGAGGTTGTTATAGCAGTAAAGGGGGGGACCAACTCCATATTAATGCCCATGATTCGATCGGCAGGTGGCCACATACTTTTGGTTATGTAGACAGTAGTAGTTCAAAATCTTGTCCCCGTTTCCCGATGGCGATGGAACTTAGGCTCATGGGTGTTTTTAACAATGCATCTTTTCGTACGACGACCGAAGATGTAACATGCGTTTCTCAAAACACCTTGCAGAAAGAAAATTCGCAAAACTGTATCGTTGAGGCACGTTGTTAATACTGATAGAATTGATAGAAAGACCGCTCTGCTCTCGGATCAGATTTCTCCATGTAAATCTTACCGTAACATTATAATTATTCACCAGTACTGACGACGGATCAGTTCCTAGAGATATTATCACGTATGACTGCAAATATTCAGGCTTTTTTAGTCTAATGCTTACCCTATATAATAGGCTAAACTTCATAAACGATATTGAGACAAATTACAGACAGTAGCCTACAAGTGCTTGCTGTTTGGGGGTTTTAGGCTGGGTTTCTGTACAGCACTTTGATATATCAGCTGATGTACGAAGAGCTATATAAATACATTTGATTTGAAGTAGCAATGTAGCAACTCAATTGATTTAACATGCAATGTAATTCAATATGATTTAAATGAATATGCCTTAAGCCAACTGTATTTACATGTTAATGCTTTCATCTCAGTTCTATTCATTTGATGCATCCTTTTTATACGTCGCTTGTTTGTATCAACTGCAAAGACATGGGCAACTTTGAATTGGTAGTCAACTTTGTTCTAAAGTTATGGCGGTCATAGCGGATAAACCATGTGATTCTACGTTTACCGGAGATGTTCTGTGTATGAAGTGACGCGGGGGGGAAAAGCATCTTTACGATGCATTTAGCTGTTCTACCAGTGGTCTGACGTTAGATTACGAGCGTTTTTCAAGTGCAACGTTAATAACCATGCTTTTTGGGAAACAGCTCGGAGATTTAACGATGCTCCTACGAAGGATCTAACGATGAATTTAACCATAAGATGCTTTTTTTTGGGGAACCGGGCCCAGATTCATTACGCATATCCATAGAAAGATAGGCCTATGAAATGTAATGTCCTTTTATGTTGAAGGAGTGGAAACATGGGATATACAGTAATCCCATTCCCAAAACATCAGTGTTTGAGATGGGTTTATTATTGTGTTATAGGGTTTAATGTGCTAACGTATCAGTATACATTTTATTTTACCATCATGTAGGAAGTAGGCCTATCTCCGTTTCCTGTCTAGCACATATACATAGTATCAGGTTTTTTTTGGAGTTTATTTCAACATTTTGAATTGATATGTGCTGTTCACACCTTTTGTTCAGTATTCTGGTAGATCTCTGTTCATGCTATCATTCATCACACACAGAGACGATATTCCAATTTACACATCGGACAATAAAGCTATAATCTAATCTAATTTCTCTGTACTGTACTTACAGAATAGCTGGAATGACATGTCACAGAATCTTTCTCATATTGTGATTCTGAGCCATCTGTGTTTCTGTTCTTTCCAGCAGTTCTCTTCTGTTTTATTTGATTCTATTCTATTTGATTCTATTCTAAAACATCTCTGTTGTTGTTTACAGCAGTTCTCTTCTGTTTTATTTGATTCTATTCTATTTGATTCTATTCTAAAACATCTCTGTTGTTGTTTACAGCAGTTCTCTTCTGTTTTATTTGATTCTATTCTATTTGATTCTATTCTAAAACGTCTCCGTTGTTGTTTCCAGGTGGTTTCAACAAGTTCCAGACAGACTACCCAGAACACTGTGAGATCAACCTTGACTGTTCTTCCCCCAGCAGCTCCCCGCCTGCGTCTGTCCTGGGGCTAGGGGGGCTGAGGATCAGCCCTGACTGTTCTGATGGGGAGTCATCGGACAGAGAGCCGGGCAGCGCTACCGAGTCCGAGGGTAGCCCTCTCCCAAACAACCAGCCTGCCTTCCCGGTCCAGATCTTACCGTACCTCTACCTGGGCTGTGCCAAAGACTCCACCAACCTGGATATCCTGGGGAAGTATAATATTAAGTATATCCTGAACGTCACGCCCAACCTGCCAAACATGTTTGAACACGACGGAGACTTCAAGTACAAACAGATCCCCATTTCCGATCACTGGAGCCAAAACCTCTCGCAGTTTTTCCCAGAGGCCATTTCTTTCATTGGTGAGTTGTGGCACTAGTCTGCTCATTTGGATGTTGTTCAATCACAGATCAGCTGGAGTTCAAAGTCTTTTCATTCTTGTCTTGTGTTGTAATGTTCGTTTGCGTAATGTTTCATGAACCCAGGTCATAGTTGATTCATTTGAAAACTGTTTCCTCAGCTCATCCCACCGACATGCAGGTTATATAACTATAAAACTAAATTAGGCATTGATAGACTCATTAAGTTGTTGGCTGAGTCAAACAAGCTGTCTTATTGCTTAAAACATAGATTTATAAGTACAATAACAAATCTTATAACTCAAAATATATATAGTATAGATGTATTAGTCAGCAACTTAAACTAACAAGACTCAGATGCTTCACCCTTCACGAAACAACTCTGATTGATCTCTTCTGAGCGGTTTGTGGTATTTCCTGCTGCACGCCTCATTTCACACCATGAACGCTATGAGTCATGACTTGATCTGAGTCGCTCTAGCGTTGGAAGGATTATATCATCAAATCACAGAGTGGGCCTTTTAATTAACTCATCAAAAGTTGGCCTTACAGGTTTCTAGCACACTCGTTATACAACAGAAGGGAATCTGTGAATGAAGTAGGCCAGGTCATTTTGAGTACCACTGTGAATGAAGTAGGCCAGGTCATCTTGAGAACCACTGTGAATGAAGTAGGCCAGGTCATCTTGAGAACCACTGTGAATGAAGTAGTCCAGGTCATCTTGAGAACCACTGTGAATGAAGTAGGCCAGGCCATCTTTAGAACCACTGTGAATGAAGTAGGCCAGGTCATCTTGAGAACCACTGTGAATGAAGTAGGCCAGGTCATCTTGAGAACCACTGTGAATGAAGTAGGCCAGGTCATCTTGAGAACCACTGTGAATGAAGTAGGCAAGGTCATCTTGAGAACCAATGTGAATGAAGTAGGCCAGGTCATCTTGAGAACCACTGTGAACGAAGTAGGCCAGGTCATCTTGAGTACCACTGTGAATGAAGTAGGCCAGGTCATCTTGAGAACCACTGTGAATGAAGTAGGCCAGGTCATCTTGAGAACCACTGTGAATGAAGTAGGCCAGGTCATCTTGAGAACCACTGTGAATGAAGTAGGCCAGGTCATCTTGAGAACCACTGTGAATGAAGTAGGCCAGGTCATCTTGAGAACCAATGTGAATGAAGTAGGCCAGGTCATCTTGAGAACCAATGTGAATGAAGTAGGCCAGGTCATCTTGAGAACCACTGTGAATGAAGTAGTCCAGGTCATCTTGAGAACCACTGTGAATGAAGTAGGCCAGGTCATCTTGAGAACCACTGTGAATGAAGTAGTCCAGGTCATCTTGAGAACCACTGTGAATGAAGTAGGCCAGGTCATCTTGAGAACCACTGTGAACGAAGTAGGCCAGGTCATCTTGAGAACCACTGTGAATGAAGTAGGCCAGGTCATCTTGAGAACCATTGTGAATGAAGTAGGCCAGGTCATCTTGAGAACCATTGTGAATGAAGTAGGCCAGGTCATCTTGAGAACCACTGTGAATGAAGTAGGCCAGGTCATCTTGAGAACCACTGTGAATGAAGTAGGCCAGGTCATCTTGAGAACCACTGTGAATGAAGTAGGCCAGGTCATCTTGAGAACCATTGTGACGACTGAAGAATGAAGGATAGACTTACATGTTGACCACACCACCCTTGCATGTGCGAGCGTTGCAAAATTTACACAAACGTTATTCTATTTGATTTTAAAAAAACATAAAAATACACCTTATGGAACAGCAGGATTGTGAAGCAACACAAACATAGACACATGCATACAAACACACGATAACATACGTACTATACAGACATGGATTTTGTGTTATAGATATGTGGTAGTAGAGTAGAGGCCTGAGGGCACACACTTAATATGTTAGGAATGTATTGTAAGGTTTTTAATCTGCCTTAATTTTGCTGGATCCCAGGAAGAGTAGCCGCTGCCTTGGCAGGAACTAATGGGGATCCATAATAAACCCCAGAAAGAGAAGCTGCTGCCTTGGCATGAACTAATGGGGATCCATAATTAATACAATTGTTGCACCCACACTGCTCGCATGCGTCAACGAGCGTCTGCTTAGCCAGGTGCAAAAATAGAACTTTGTTCTATTTGTGATGCTTGAAGTGCTGCAATTCCCGCCTCTCCCATCTCCTCATTGGTTTTTAGGAGCATATACCCACGTGGGTGATTGAAAGATGAACTGAGGTCCACACTCCTGTCCAGTTGGTGGTGGCGATGCACCTTAAAGTTGGTTGCCAACCGCCATATAAAGTCCAAAGAAGAAGCCTTAATAAGGAGGAGAGATGACTAGAAACGAACTTGGTTTACCCTGTTATCTGTAGATTAATTGTCGGAGTAGAGGACCTTGTGCATTTCATTTACATTTACGTCATTTAGCAGATGCTCTTATCCAGAGCGACTTACAAATTGGTGCATTCACCTTTTGATATCCAGTGGAACAACCACTTTACAATAGTACATCTATATCTTTTTTTTTTTGGGGGGGGGGGAGTTGGGGGTGTGTTAGAAGGAATACTTTATCCTATCCCAGGTATTCCTTAAAGAGGTGGGGTTTCAGGTGTCTCCGGAAGGTGGTGATTGACTCTGCTGTCCTGGCGTCATGAGGGTGCTTGTTCCACCATTGGGGTGCCAGAGCAGCGAACAGTTTTGACTGGGCTGAGCGGGAACTGTGCTTCCGCAGAGGTAGGGGGGCCAGCAGGCCAGAGGTGGATGAACGCAGTGCCCTTGTTTGGGTGTAGGGACTGATCAGAGCCTGAAGGTACGGAGGTGCCCTTCCCCTCACAGCTCCGTAGGCAAGCACCATGGTCTTGTAGCAGATGCGAGCTTCAACTGGAAGCCAGTGGAGTGTGCGGAGGAGCAGGGTGACGTGAGAGAACTTGGGAAGGTTGAACACCAGATGGGCTGCGGCGTTCTCGATGAGTTGTAGGGGTTTAATGGCACAGGCAGGGATCCCCGCCAGCAGCGAGTTGCAGTAATCCAGACGGGAGATGACAAGTGCCTGGATTAGGACCTGCACCGCTTCCTGTGTAAGGCAGGGTCGTACTCTGCGAATGTAGTAGAGCATGAACCTACAGGATCGGGTCACCGCCTTGATGTTAGTGGAGAACGACAGGGTGTTGTCCAGGGTCACGCCAAGGCTCTTAGCACTCTGGGAGGAGCACACAATGGAGTTGTCAACCGTGATGGCGAGATCATGGAACGGGCAGCCCTTCCCCGGGAGGAAGAGCAGCTCCATCTTGCCGAGGTTCAGCTTGAGGTGGTGAACCGTCATCCACACTGATATGTCTGCCAGACATGCAGAGATGCGATTCGCCACCTGGTTATCAGAAGGGGGAAAGGAGAAGATTAATTGTGTGTCGTCTGCATAGCAATGATAGGAGAGACCATGTGAGGATATGACAGAGCCAAGTGACTTGGTCATTTCAGGTAAAATAACAACCCAATGTTTATATCCCATTACAAATTAGCTAGCAACAGCTAGCTAGCTAAATTCCAATCAATGTTTAATACTTTTCGACCTGTCCCCAAATTAATATAGTTGGTTCAGAGTTCGTTTTGACATTTCAACCTGCGTGTCCTGATCTCGTCTGGTGTTGGTGGACAAAGTCAGCATGCGCGCGATGGCGGACGCACGCGCCCAGTCTGGTCTGCATGTTAGTTTGTAATGAATGATGGATATCTAGGGTTGTTTGGCTGATGCAATGAATGATGGATATCTAGGGTTGTTTATCTGATGTAATTATGTGTGTGTGTGTGTGTGTGTGTGTGTGTGTGTGTGTGTGTGTGTGTGTGTGTTAGAGGTCGACCGATTATGATTTTTCAACGCCGATACCGATGCCGATTATTGGATGGCCAAAAAAGGCCGGTGCCGAATAATCGGCCGATTCTTTTATTTTTTTAGCTTTTTTTATTTTTTTTACATTTATTTGTAATAATGACAATTACAACAATACTGAATGAACACTTATTTTAACTTAATATAATACATCAATAAAATCTATTTATCCTCAAATAAATAATGAAACGTTTAATTTGGTTTAAATAATGCAAAAACAAAGTGTTGGAGAAGAAAGTAAAAGTGCAATATGTGCCATGTAAGAAAGCTAACGTTTAAGTTCCTTGCTCAGAACATGAGAACATATGAAAGCTGGTGGTTCCTTTTAACATGAGTCTTCAATATTCCCAGGTAAGAAGTTTTAGGTTGTAGTTATTATAGGAATTATAGGACTATTTCTCTCTATATGATTTGTATTTCATATACCTTTGACTATTGGATGTTCTTATAGGCACTTTAGTATTGCCAGTGTAACAGTATAGCTTCCGTCCCTCTCCTTGCTCTTACCTGGGCTCGAACCAGGAACACATCGACAACAGCCACCCTCGAAGCAGCGTTACCCATGCAGAGCAAGGGGAACAACTATTCCAAGTCTCAGAGCGAGTGACGTTTGAAACGCTATTAGCGCGCACCCGCTAACTAGCTAGCCATTTCACATGGGTTACACCAGCCTAATCTTGGGAGTTGATAGGCTTGAAGTCATAGACAGCGCAATGCTTGAAGCACAGCGAAGAGCTGCTGGCAAAACACACGAAAGTGCTGTTTGAATAAATGCTTACGAGCCTGCTGCTGCCTACCACCGCTCAGTCAGACTGCTCTATCAAATCATAGATTTAATTATAATATAATAAACACACAGAAATACGAGCCTTATGTCATTAATATGGTCGAATCCGGAAACTATCATCTCGAAAACAAAACGTTTATTTTTTCAGTGAAATAGGGAACCGTTCCGTATTTGATCTAACGGGTGGCATCCCTAAGTCTAAATAATCCTGTTACATTGCACAACCTTCAATGTTATGTCATAATTACGTAAAATTCTGGCAAATTAGTTCGCAACGAGCCAGGACTCCCAAACTGTTGCATATACCCTGACTCTGCGTGCAATGAACGCAAGAGAAGTGACACAATTTCACCTGGTTAATATTGCCTGCTAACCTGGATTTATTTTAGCTAAATATGCAGGTTTAAAAATATATACTTCTGTGTATTGATTTTAAGAAAGGCATTGATGTTTATGGTTAGGTACAGTCATGCAACGATTGTACTTTTTTCGCAAATGCGCTTTTGTTAAATCATCCCCCGTTTGGCGAAATCGGCTGTCTTTGTTAGGAAGAAATAGTCTTCACAGTTCGCAACGAGCCAGGCGGCCCAAACTGCTGCACATACCCTGATTCTGTTGCAAGAGAAGTCACACATTTTGCCTAGTTAAAAGAAATTAATGTTAGCAGGCAGTATTAACTAAATATGCAGGTTTAAAAATATATACTTGTGTATTGATTTTAAGAAAGGCATTGATGTTTATGGTTAGGTACACGTTGGAGCAACGTGTACCTCAGTGATTATATGCAACGCAGGACAGGCTAGATAAACTAGTAATATCATCGACCATCTGTAGTTAACTAGTGATTATGATTGATTGATTGTTTTTTGTAAGATAAGTTTAATGCTAGCTAGCAACTTACCTTGGCTTCTTACTGCATTCGCGTAACAGGCAGGCTCCTCGTGGAGTGCAATGTAAAGCAGGTGGTTAGAGCGTTGGACTAGTTAACCGTAAGGTTGCAAGATTGAATCCCCGAGCTGACAAGGTAAAAATCTGTCGTTCTGCCCCTGAACAAGGCAGTTAACCCCCCGTTCCTAGGCCGTCATTGAAAGTAAGAATGTGTTCTTAACTGACTTGCCTAGTTAAATAAAGGTGTAAAAATACAAAAAATAAATAAATACATGCAAATCGGCGTCCAAAAATACCGATTTCCGATTGTTACCAAAACTTGAAATTGGCCCTAATTAATCGGCCATTCTGATTAATCGGTCGACCTCTAGATGTAATGAATGATGGATATCTAGGGTTGTTTGGTTGATGTAATGAATGATATCTAGGGTTGTTTGGCTGATGTAATGAATGATATCTAGGGTTGTTTGGCTGATGTAATGAATGATATCTAGGGTTGTTTGGCTGATATAATGAATGATGGATATCTGGGGTTGTTTGGCTGATATAATGAATGATGGATAACTAGGGTTGTTTGGCTGATGTAATGAATGATATCTAGGGTTGTTTGGCTGATGTAATGAATGATATCTAGGGTTGTTTGGCTGATGTAATGAATGATATCTGGGGTTGTTTGGCTGATGTAATGAATGATGGATAACTAGGGTTGTTTGGCTGATGTAATGAATGATATCTAGGGTTGTTTGGCTGATGTAATGAATGATATCTAGGGTTGTTTGGCTGATGTAATGACTGATGGATGGCTAGAGGTTCATAGTGTTGGGCCAGTAACTGAAAGGTTGCTGGTTCGAATCACTGAGGCAACTAGGTGAAAAATCTGTCGGTAGCCCTAATTGCTCCTGTAATTCGCTCTGGATAAGAGCGTCTGCTAGATAACTAAAATATAAATGCAAGATAAAAACTTCAGGGGAAACAGTGAAGAAATACAGTTTAACCTCATCCATGACTTGAAAGACATTAGCAGCAGTTATAGCAGCATTTGTGTTAGCTATCTACTTGACTTGACATCAAAATTGATGTTGAAAAGTTCATTTTTTTTTGTGATAACAGCTGTCTCTTCTCTTCATCAAAAGAGTTAAAACCACTGGGTACAGTTTGTTAGACAGTGTTAAATAAACGTGTACAACAGTGAAATAATTAGAGAAGCTGTATTGTAGCTGTCATCCTGTCAATAACGCAGGTTTATTATTAGTCCCCGAAGTCCTTCTCTGTTCATGGTCACACCTGGTTCTGAATCCTAATTGGCACCCCGTTCCTTACGGAAGTAGTGCACTATATATAGGGAATAGGGCTCTGGTCTAAAGTAGTGCACTATATAGGCAATAGGGCTCTGGTCTATAGTAGTGTACTATATAGGGAATAGGGCTCTGGTCTAAAGTAGTGCACTATATAGGGAATAGGGCTCTGGTCTATAGTAGTGCACTATATAGGGAATAGGGCTCTGGTCTATAGTAGTGCTGTATATAGGGAATAGGGCTCTGGTCTAAAGTAGTGCTGTATATAGGGAATAGGGCTCTGGTCTGGCTTCCCTGTGGCTCAGTTGGTAGAGCATGGTGTTTGCAACGCCAGCATAGTGTGTGCAATGCCAGGGTTGTGGGTTTGATTCCCACGGGGGGCCAGTTCAAAAAAAAAAAAATTGCATGAAATGTATGCATTCACTACTGTAAGTCGCTCTGGATAAGAGCGTCTGCTAAATGACTAAAAACAACCCAATTATTTTTTTTTTAAATGGTCTAAAGTAGTGCACTATATAGGGAATGGGGTTCCATTTGGGACGCAGACGCTATCTATGATAGCAACAATCCTTTCAGAAAGTTTCTCTTGACTTATTCCCTCTGCACAAGACAAACTCTCACGTCTACCAATCTGGATGCGTTTTCACCTTGGACCCGCAGTAGCAATAGAAAATAAAATAAATCTGTTTTGACTGTTGCGAATCAAACAACACGGTGTAGAACTTCATGTTAGTCACGCCAGTTGAGTCACGACTATACACAAAGAATTATAACAGAGAGGTTTCTTTTATTATAGTTACTTATTACTATTTCGAACCAGACTATTTGACAATAGTTTCAGTATTTCAGTCCAGACTATTTGACAATAGTTTCAGTATTTCAGACCAGACTATTTGACAATAGTTTCAGTATTTCAGAACCAGACTATTTGACAATAGTTTCAGTATTTCAGACCAGACTATTTGACAATAGTTTCAGTATTTCAGACCAGACTATTTGACAATAGTTTCAGTATTTCAGAACCAGACTATTTGACAATAGTTTCAGTATTTCAGACCAGACTATTTGACAATAGTTTCAGTATTTCAGAACCAGACTATTTGACAATAGTTTCAGTATTTCAGACCAGACTATTTGACAATAGTTTCAGTATTTCAGACCAGAGTATTTGACAATAGTTTCAGTATTTCAGAACCAGACTATTTGACAATAGTTTCAGTATTTCAGAACCAGACTATTTGACAATAGTTTCAGTATTTCAGAACCAGACTATTTGACAATAGTTTCAGTATTTCAGAACCAGACTATTTGACAATAGTTTCAGTATTTCAGAACCAGACTATTTGACAATAGTTTCAGTATTTCAGAACCAGACTATTTGACAATAGTTTCAGTATTTCAGACCAGACTATTTGATTATATTTTCAGTATTTCAGTTCACTGTTTAACGATTGTTTCAGTATTTCAGACCAGACTATTTGCCAATAGTTTCAGTATTTTAGATCAGACCATTTGTGGTTAGTTTCAGTATGTAATTAATCAGCCTACTACTGGACGAATACCCAGGGTTTTCCCCTCATCGGCTTCACGGGAATGTGTAGTTTTGGTTTGGCTCTGGAATATATCCAGCGCCGTGTTTGTTTTAAAAGTGCCACAGTTAAGAAACACACTATGATATGTGAAAGGGTCGAGTCAGAGTTTGAGGGTCTCGGTCAATCGCTGGAATGTGTGGTAGCAGGGATTATTGCTCCACTTTCAGGGAAATATGTAAAGCTACTGTAGGGCCTGTTAGTTAGTTAGGGCCTGTTAGTTAGGGCCTGTTAGTTAGTTAGTTAGGGCCTGTTAGTTAGTTAGGGCCTGTTAGTTAGGGCCTGTTAGTTAGTTAGTTAGGGCCTGTTAGTTAGTTAGGGCCTGTTAGTTAGGGCCTGTTAGTTAGGGCCTGTTAGTTAGTTAGGGCCTGTTAGTTAGTTAGGGCCTGTTAGTTAGGGCCTGTTAATTAGTTAGGGCCTGTTAATTAGTTAGGGCCTGTTAGTTAGTTAGTTAGGGCCTGTTAGTTAGTTAGGGTTAGTTAGGGCCTGTTAGTTAGTTAGGGCCTGTTAGTTAGGGCCTGTTAGTTAGTTAGGGCCTGTTAGTTAGGGCCTGTTAGTTAGTTAGGGACAGTTAGTTAGGGCCTGTTAGTTAGTTAGGGCCTGTTAGTTAGTTAGTTAGGGCCTGTTAGTTAGTTAGGGCCTGTTAGTTAGGGCCTGTTAATTAGTTAGGGCCTGTTAGTTAGTTAGGGCCTGTTAGTTAGTTAGGGACAGTTAGTTAGGGCCTGTTAGTTAGTTAGGGACAGTTAGTTAGGGCCTGTTAGTTAGTTAGGGCCTGTTAGTTAGTTAGGGCCTGTTAGTTAGTTAGGGCCTGTTAGTTAGGGCCTGTTAGTTAGTTAGGGACAGTTAGTTAGGGCCTGTTAGTTAGTTAGGGCCTGTTAGTTAGTTAGTTAGTTAGTTAGTTAGTTAGTTAGTTAGTTAGTTAGGGCCTGTTAGTTAGTTAGGGACAGTTAGTTAGGGCCTGTTAGTTAGTTAGGGACAGTTAGTTAGTTAGGGCCTGTTAGTTAGTTAGGGACAGTTAGTTAGGGCCTGTTAGTTAGTTAGGGCCTGTTAGTTAGTTAGGGACAGTTAGTTAGGGCCTGTTAGTTAGTTAGGGACAGTTAGTTAGGGCCTGTTAGTTAGTTAGGGCCTGTTAGTTAGTTAGGGACAGTTAGTTAGGGCCTGTTAGTTAGTTAGGGACAGTTAGTTAGTTAGTTAGGGCCTGTTAGTTAGGGACAGTTAGTTAGGGCCTGTTAGTTAGTTAGGGACAGTTAGTTAGTTAGGGCCTGTTAGTTAGTTAGGGACAGTTAGTTAGGGACAGTTAGTTAGGGACAGTTAGTTAGGGCCTGTTAGTTAGTTAGGGACAGTTAGTTAGGGCCTGTTAGTTAGTTAGGGCCTGTTAGTTAGTTAGGGACAGTTAGTTAGTTAGGGACAGTTAGTTAGGGCCTGTTAGTTAGTTAGGGACAGTTAGTTAGGGCCTGTTAGTTAGTTAGTTAGGGCCTGTTAGTTAGGGCCTGTTAGTTAGTTAGGGACAGTTAGTTAGGGCCTGTTAGTTAGTTAGGGACAGTTAGTTAGGGCCTGTTAGTTAGTTAGGGCCTGTTAGTTAGTTAGGGACAGTTAGTTAGGGCCTGTTTAGTTAGTTAGGGACAGTTAGTTAGTTAGTTAGGGCCTGTTAGTTAGGGACAGTTAGTTAGGGCCTGTTAGTTAGTTAGGGACAGTTAGTTAGTTAAGGACAGTTAGTTAGTTAGGGACAGTTAGTTAGGGCCTGTTAGTTAGTTAGGGCCTGTTAGTTAGTTAGGGACAGTTAGTTAGGACCTGTAGTTAGTTAGGGCCTGTTAGTTAGTTAGGGCCTGTTAGTTAGTTAGGGACAGTTAGTTAGGGCCTGTTAGTTAGTTAGGGACAGTTAGTTAGGGCCTGTTAGTTAGTTAGGGACAGTTAGTTAGGGCCTGTTAGTTAGGGCCTGTTAGTTAGTTAGGGACAGTTAGTTAGGGCCTGTTAGTTAGTTACGGCCTGTTGGATAGGGCCTGTTTGTTTGTTAGGGACTGTTTGTTAATGACGTAAATGTAAATGTAGTTAGGGACAGTTAGTTAGGGCCTGTTAGGCTACAAGTGACCTAGCTAACTATCTTTCAACTTTAACTTTTAATTCCATCATTTTAATTGAATCTTCAATTGATTAAAAATCTGCTAACTTTTTCCACATACGGAGGCTCTGTGACTATAGCCTATTGATGCTTTGATGACTCATGATTGGTCAACAACAACAAGCTACACGCGCCACGCTCCAATGAAAAGCAAAGAGCAGCAGCATAAATTATAAAATGTCTCTCTGTCTCTACAGCAGCAGTCAAAGTTCGGATCTGTACGGCCCTTCCGGACAAGTAAATGAAAATTTACACAATACCCGAGAACTGTGACAATAAGATCCCAGATCCATGGCATTATTTAGAGTTCTGTATACTGACCATCTCGTGTCCCGGATTGGGTCTCAGGTATTCAGGTGGATCCATGAAGACCTCTACTGATCACACAGCTTTATGGTTTAAACTCAACCTCAGGTGAGATGTAGGAGGGGAGTTTAACCCACAATCACCTCAACCTTTATTTCCTCTAAGTTATAAACTCTTGACAGAATCACTAGAGGCTCACTAGAGTCGAGATACACTGTATACACTTGAAGGGCCCAGAGTTTAAACCTCCAGGTCTTAGTTATACACTAGAAGGGCCCAGAGTTTAAACCTCTACCTCCTAGTTATACACTAGAAGGAACCAGAGTTTAAACCTCTAGGTCTTAGTTATACACTAGAAGGGCCCAGAGTTTAAACCTCCAGGTCTTAGTTATACACTAGAAGGGCCCAGAGTTTAAACCTCTAGGTCTAGTTATACACTAGAAGGGCCCAGAGTTTAAACCTCTAGCTCCTAGTTTTACACTAGAAGGGCCCAGAGTTTAAACCTCCAGGTCTTAGTTTTACACTAGAAGGAACCAGAGTTTTTCCTGAGCAGACTCCATTAGTTCTACTGTCTGTATTTGTCTAGACACACTAGAGTTTATGAATATACATTAAATATACAAAAGTATCGGGACACCCCTTCAAATTAGTGGATTCGGCTATTTCAGTCACATCCGTTGCTGATAGGTGTATAAAATTTAGCACACAGCCATGCAATCTCCATAGACAAACACTGGCAGTAGAATGACCTTACGGAAGAGCTCAGTGACTTTCAACATTGCCCTGTTATAGGATGCCACCTTTCCAACAAGTCAATTCGTCATATGTCTTCCCTGCTAGAGCTGCCCCCGGTCAACTGTAAGTGCTGTTATTGTGAAGTGGAAACGTCTCGGAGCAACAACGGCTCAGCCACGAAGTGGTAGGCCGCACAAATTCACAGAATGGGGCCGCCGAGTGCTGAAACGTGTAGTGTGTAACAAATGTCTGTCCTCGGTTGTAACACTCACTACCGAGTTCCAAACTGCCTCTGGAAGCAATGTCAGCACAATAATTGTTCGTTGGGAGCTTCATGAAATGGGTTTCAATGGCCGAGCTGCCACACACAAGCCTAAAATCACCATGGGCAATGCCAAGCATCGGCTGGAGTGGTGTAAATCCCGCCACCATTGGACTCTGGATCAGTGGAAACGCGTTCTCTGGAATGATGAATCACGCTTCACCAACTGGCAGTCCGACGGACGAATCTGAGTTTGGTGGATGAGGATTAATGGTCTGGGGAGGGAGGGAGGAGAGGGAGGGAGGGAGGGAAGGAGTAGGGGTTGGGAGAGAGTGGGACTGATTTACTTTGCAGTATCCTTTGAAGCACTAATGGCTTGATAGTGCAGAGTGTTGCACCAGATAAAACCCAGGAACATCATCTAGGTTGTGAATAATGGATCATCTCTATCAATGACTTTGTCCCAAATGACACCTTGTACCCTGTATAGTGCACTACTTTTTAAAATGGGCCCTGGTCAAAATTTGTCTGCAAATTTTTAGTATGGGCCTGATATCTTGAGATGTTGCTTCAATATATCGACATAATTTTCCTGCCTCATGATGCCATCTATTTTGTGAAGTGCATCAGTCCCTCCTGCAGCAAAGCACCCCCACAACATGATGCTGCTACCCCCGTGCTTCATGGTTGGGATGGTGTTCTTCGGCTTGCAAGCCTCCCCCTTTTTCCTCCAAACATAACGATGGTCATTATGGCCAAACAGTTCTAGTTTTGTTTCATCAGACCAGAGGACATTTCTCTAAAATGTACAATCTTTGTCCCCATGTGCAGTTGCAAACTGTAGTCTGTTTTTTTTATGGCTGTTTTGGAGCAGAGGCTTCTTCCTTTCTGAGTGGCCTTTCAGGTTATGCCGATATAGGACTCGTTCTACTGTGGATATAGATACTTTGTACCTGTTTCCTCCAGCATCTTCACAAGGTCCTTTGCTGTTGTTCTGGGATTGATTTGCACTTTTTGCACCAAAGTACGTTCATCTCCTTCCTGAGCGGTATGATGGCTGCGTGGTCCCATGGTGTTTATGCTTGCATACTATTGTTTGCACAGATGAACGTGGTACCTTCAGGCATTTGAAAATTGCTCCCAAGGATGAACCAGACTTGTGGAGGTCTACAAATTTTTTTCTGAGGTCTTGGCTGATTTCTTCAGATTTTCCCATGATGTCAAGCAAAGAGGCACTGAGTTTGAAGGTAGGCCTTGAAATACATCCACAGGTACACCTCCAATTGACTCAAATGATGTCAATTAGTCTATCAGAAGCTTCTAAAGCCATGACATCATTTTCTGGAATTTTCCAAGCTGTTTAAAGGCACAGTCAACTTAGTGTATGTAAACTTTTGACCCACTGGAATTGTGATACAGTGAACTATAAGTGAAATAATCTGTCTGTAAACAATTGTTGGAAAGATTACTTGTGTCATGCACAAAGTAGATGTCCTAAATGACTTGCCAAAACTATAGTTTGTTTACAAGAAATTTGTGAAGTGGTTGAAAAACAAGTTTTAATGACTCCAACCTAAGTGTATGTAAACTTCCCACTTCAACTTTGAATATAGGCCATTTAGTTCTGAACGTGGGTCATTTAGTTCTGAACGTGGGTCAATTAGTTCTGAACGTGGGTCAATTAGTTCTGAACGTGGGTCATTTAGTTCTGAACGTGGGTCATTTAGTTCTGAACGTGGGTCAATTAGTTCTGAACGTGGGTCAATTAGTTCTGAACGTGGGTCAATTAGTTCTGAACGTGGGTCATTTAGTTCTGAACGTGGGTCAATTAGTTCTGAACGTGGGTCATTTAGTTCTGAATGTGGGTCATTTAGTTCTGATTGTGGTTCATTTAGTTCTGAATATAGGCCATTTAGTTCTGAACGTGGGTCAATTAGTTCTGAACGTGGGTCATTTAGTTCTGAATGTGGGTCATTTAGTTCTGATTGTGGTTCATTTAGTTCTGAATATAGGCCATTTAGTTCTGAACGTGGGTCAATTAGTTCTGAACGTGGGTCATTTAGTTCTGAACGTGGGTCATTTAGTTCTGAACATGGGTCATTTAGTTCCTTCAGAAAATATTCACATCCTTTGACTTTTTCCACATGTTGTTGTGTTACAGCCTGAATTTAAAATAGATGAAATAGAGATGTTGTATCACTGGCCTACGCACAATACTCGATAATGACAAAGTGGAATAATTGTTTTTCGAAATCTTTACAAATAAATAAAAATGAAAAGCCGAAATGTCTTGAGTCAATAAGTATTCAACCCCTTTGTGGCTAGTAAAACCTCCAGTGTTTAACATGAGTTTTGAATGACTACCTCATCTCTGTACTCCACACATACAATTATATGTAAGGTCCTTCAGTTGAGAAGTGAATTTCAAACACAGATTCAACCACAAAGACCAGGTAGGCTTTCCAATTCCTTGCCAAGAAGGGCACCTACAGTGGCTTGCGAAAGTATTCACCCCCTTGGCATTTTTCCTATTTTGTTGCCTTACAATCTGGAATAAAAATTATTTTTGGGGGGTTTGTATCATTTGATTTACGCAACATGCCTACCACTTTGAAGAGGCAGAATATGTTTTATTGTAAAGCAAACAAGAAATAAGTCAAAAAACTGAAAACTTGAGCGTGCATAACTATTCACCCCCCCCAAAGTCAATACTTTGTAGAGCCGCGTTTCACAGCAATTACAGCTGCAAGTCTCTTGGGACATGTCTCTATAAGCTTGGCACATCTAGCCACTGGAATTTTTGCCCATTCTTCAAGGCAAAACTGCTCCAGCTCCTTCAAGTTGGATAGGTTCTGCTGGTGTACAGCAATCTTTAAGTCATACCACAGATTCTCAATTGGATTTAGGTCTGGGCTTTGACTAGGCCCTTCCAAGACATTTAAATGTTTCCCCTTAAACCACTCAAGTGTTGCTTTAGCAGTATGCTTAGAGTCATTGTCCTGCTGGAAGGTGAACCTCCGTCCCAGTCTCAAATCTCTGGAAAGACTGAAACAGGTTTCCCTCAAGAATTTCCCTGTATTTAGCACCATCCATCATTCCGTAATTTCTGACCAGTTTCCCAGTCAGCTGCCGATAAAAACATGGTGGTATGGTGTTCTCGGGGTGATGAAAGGTGTTGGGTTTGCGCCAGACATAGCGTTTTCCTTGATGGCCAAAAAGCTCAATTTTAGGCTCATCTGACCAGAGTACCTACTTCCATATGTTTGGGGAATCTCCCATATGCCTTTTGGCGAACACCAAACGTGTTTGCTTATTTTTTTCTTTAAGAAATGGCGTTTTTCTGGCCACTCTTCCGTAAAGCCCATCTCTGGAGTGTACAGCTTAAAGTGGTCCTATGGACAGATACTCCAATCGCCGCTGTGGAGCTTTGCAGCTCCTTCAGAGTTATCTTTGGTCTCTTTGTTGCCTCTCTGATTAATGCCCTCCTTGCCTGGTTTGTGAGTTTTGGTGGACGGCCCTCTCTTGGCAGGTTTGTTGTGCTGCCATATTCTTTCAATTTTTTAATGGTGGACTTTATTTAACTAATTCTGTGACTTCTGAAGGTAATTGGTTGCACCAGATTTTATTTAGAGGCTTCATAGCAAGGGTGTGAATACATATGCACGCACCACTTTTCCATTTTTTAAAATTTCTTTAAACAAGTTCTTTTTTTCATTTCACTTCACCAATTTGGACTATTTTCTGTATGTCCATTACATGAAATCCAAATAAAAATCCATATAAATTACAGATTGTAATGCAACAAAATAGGAAAAACGCCAAGGGGGATGAATACTTTTCAAGGCACTGTATTGGTGGATAGGTAAACAAAACAGACATTGAATATCCCTTTGAGCATGGTGCAATAATTTATTGCACTTTGGATGGCGTATCAATACAACCAGTCACTACAAAGATACAGGCGTCCTTCCGAACTCAGTTGCTGGAGAGGAAGAAACCGCTCAGGGATTTCACCATGTGGCCAATGGTGACTTTAAAACAGTTACAGAGTTTAATGTCTGTTATAGGAGAAAACTGAGGATGGATCAACAACATTGTAGTTACTCCACAATACTAACCTAATTGACAGAGTGAAAAGAAGGACGCCTGTACTGTATAAACATACTCCAAAACATGCATCCTGTTTGCACAAATGTAATACTGCAAAAAAATGTGGCAAAGCAATTCAGTTTTGGTCCTGAGGACAAAGTTTTATATTTGAGGCAAATCCAATACAACAAATTACTGAGTACTACTCTCCATATCGTTAACGACTGGGGAGTTTTTCAGGATAAAAAAGAAACGGAATGGAGCAAAGCACAGGCAAAATCATAGATGAAAACCTGGTTCAGTCTGCTTTCAACCTGACACTGGGAGATTAATTCACCTTTCAGCAGGACAATAACCTAAAAAGTTGGTGTAGCTGTTCTCTCATTATAAACTCCTGAAACCAGAGAGGTGGAGTTGGTATAGCTGTTCTCTTTTAAATATTTCTGAACGCTCAAATGCTTCACACAAGTTCAATAAAGTAAGTAAAACTAATTTATGTTGCATTAAAAAAACACCTCCAACTGATCTTTACCTTCTCTCTTCCAGATGAAGCTCGTTCCAAGAAGTGTGGTATCCTGGTGCACTGCCTGGCAGGGATCAGTCGCTCGGTAACGGTCACCGTGGCCTACCTGATGCAGAAGCTTAACCTGTCGCTCAACGACGCCTACGACTTCGTCAAACGCAAGAAATCCAACATCTCGCCCAACTTCAACTTCATGGGTCAGCTTCTGGACTTTGAGAGAACGTTAGGGCTCAATAGCCCATGTGACAACCACACCTCCACCAATGACCAGCTGTTCTTCACCACGCCAACCAATCATAACGTGTTCCAGCTCGACACGCTGGAATCTACATGAAAGGGCGGAGGGGCGAAACTTGAGCGGCCAACTTGGATGTGAATGTTTATCTTCTGATCGTCAGAGGCTGGCTGGCTTTGACAGCGGATAGTCTGGGATGGTGGATGGACATGGGAAGAGGACAGGGGCAGAACAGATGCCAAATGGAAGTCTGTTTTGGCTTGTTGAAACATTGGTCTCTCAGAGAGGAAGAGGAGGAAGCCTGTTCTGCTGTTTAATCTCCACAGTGGTTTGGGAAGCGCCTTATCTTGTCATCTTTTTGACCAGCCTGTTATTTTATGTCTAAGGAAGGAAGAAGTCCTAGATGTAGACAGAACCGTACAGAGAATTGTACAAAGATGGGTAACACAGATAGATGGATCTGCTGCAGTCATTCATTGATTCATTGTCATCCTTTTGGACAAGCTCCTCATCAACAACGTCTTGATGATGATGGTGATGATGATGGTGCCAATGTGTTGGAGGGTCTTGGATTCACCCGTATGGAGCTGGTCTCCCTCTATTGAATGTTGGTCAATTTTTTTTAACAAGCTTAAGTTATTATTAAAACAAAACACAAGTCTGTTCAAGTGATGCTAATAACAATGTAATTACAAGTACGTATTATCAGTATGAATGTATGTATGTATGTATGCATTTGTATATCTGAATACATTTACACCTAAATGTATTTCTACTACTACTACTACTACTACTACTACTACTACTACTACTACTATACTCTTACCTGTATAAAAACACACTAACAGCTGAAGGAGATAGTATAACTAAAGAGAAAACAGACCAACAGAAAATAACTTTTTGATAATATTCTGGTTGTTTTTGTAATTTCTTTTCTATATTTGTAAAGATGACCTAATGCAGTTTGCACAGTGGTGAAGCCTATTGTTTCTTTGTACTTGAGAGAGAGAGGCATTGAGAGAGAGAGAGAGAGAGAGAGGCATTGAGAGAGAGGCATTGAGAGAGAGAGAGGCATTGAGAGAGAGCGAGAGAGAGGCATTGAGAGAGAGAGAGAGAGACATAAAGAGAGAGAGAGAGACATTGAGAGAGAGACATTGAGAGAGAGAGAAATTGAGAGAGAGAGAGAGAGAGAGAGAGACATTGAAAGAGAGAGGCATTGAGAGAGAGAGAGGCATTGAGAGGAACATTCAGAGATTGAGAGATTTAGAAAGGGACATTCACTGATTGAGAGAAGAAGAGGGACATTCAGAGGTTGAGAGAAGAAGAGAGGGACATTCAGAGATTGAGCTGGGTGAAGCACTTAATTTAAAGCTTATTGTTCCTTAATTGTATATGAAAGATAGCATGCATCCCAAATGTCCCCCCTACTCCCTACATCAGGGATATTCAACTCCTACCCTACGAGGTCCAGAGCCTGCTAGTTTTCTGTTCTATCTGATAACGAATTGCACACCTGGTGTCCCAGGACTAAATCATTCCCTGATTAGAGGGAAACAATGAATAAAATGCAGTAGAACTGTCTTCCAGAGTTGAGTTGGAGAGCCCTACGTAGTGCACTACAGAGGGAATAGGGTGCCATTTGGGACGTAGGTTCATTTATTTTGGTTAAGCAAAGATCCCAACATCCTCCGAAAGAGTTTTAATCGTGGGAACAATCACCCTGCAAGCCATGGCTATATTATACATATTAAATTACTCTAAACGATTATATTATATTAGGAATAAAAGATTAGCTCAATTCTCTACATGAGCATGCTACTGTGTGCTCTCTCCCAGTGGGGTGGTGGGTGACTACACAGGGAAAGGGTTGGTTGTGAATAGGTTTGAAAATGTTTCTACATTTCCAAGTTTTCCAAAATAATTGAGATTTCCACATTGAGGAAATCCTTCTTCCAGGATTTATGGAAAACCTGGGAATTGTAGAAAATGACTGTAATTTTGCAACCCTTAGTTGGGAGGTTGTTGGTGGTTTATTTACGGGTTGGAAGACGGACGATGACATCAGTTTCTTTACTACTATTACTGCTGTCTGCCTGCCTGCCTGCCTGCCTGCCTGCCTGCCTGCCTGTCTGGTATAGACCCCGTTCACACCTAGGACTCTATTAAATCTGTAATCTGTATTGCTGAAGGTAGTGCGACCTAAATGAAAGGTAATTTCCCACTGAGCCGACATGCGTTGACCGTGAATGAAGTCTCTGCTGACACGGAAACATTGCCTTTACATTTCAATCACGCTGAACTTCAGCCATACAGATTGAACTCAGACCTTTAGGTTGCACAACTGATGTACAACGCATTTGACACAACGTTTGCGATACAATTTATATATTTTTCTAATACTTCATGCTGAAATATCCTCTGTTGTATCGCAACCGTTGTACCAAATGTGTTGTGCACCAGTTGTAGAGTGTGGGGTCGTATAGAGGAGAGGAAGGTTGTTAGCATTAGCTATTATAAGTGGTTATAAGCTATAGCTGTTGTAAGAGGTTATAAGCTCTAGCTGTTGGAAGAGGTTATAAGCTCTAGCTGTTGGAAGAGGTTATAAGCTCTAGCTGTTGGAAGAGGTTATAAGCTCTGGCTGTTGGAAGAGGTTATAAGCTCTAGCTGTTGGAAGAGGTTATAAGCTCTAGCTGTTGGAAGAGGTTATAAGCTCTAGCTGTTGGAAGAAGTTATAAGCTCTAGCTCATCACATACAGCAGTATACAGTATATGGCCAGGAGGGTTTCTAAAGCCTAATTCATACCGTACACAAAAACACAACGCAAGAACACAATTAGTTACTCAAAATCGCGATCCTGCGTAGTTGCGTTGAGTTACAAACTCCGGAGCTGCGCACATTTGCGTATTTTTGCTATGCAAGTACACAGAACAGCCATTTTGCAAATATGATGGCATTATTGTGTATGGTCCACATCAGACTCAACGCAGAGACATGTGACTGGTCCAAAGGAAGAAGAACAGGTAGCATGCTAGCAGATACCCATAGACTTCCAGGCATTGCGCTAATGCTAGTTAGCATCGGCTCACGAAACTACCTCTTAACTTCCTTCATACTAGACACAGAGACATTAAAATGGTATCCATGAGTTCATCTGACTCTGGGGAAGTAGATACAGGGCCTCATTGCCAAAATCCCCAAGTATCCCTATAATAATAATAATATAAATCAAAACAAACATGGTAATGACAAGCAACTAATTGTCTGCAATAGCACCCTGTTCCTAATAAAGTGCACTACCGCTTCTTTAGTGCTCTATTGTGGTCCAAAATAGTGCGCTTTATAAGGGAACAGGGTGCCATTCGGGGACGAATTAATTGTTTCTTAACTGGTTTTCAGACGAGGTGGTTTTTCTTACTGTTCTTACAATATATCAACAAACAACTTTTGCAGTGTTTTCAACATCTATCTATCTATCATGTCCTATTGCTCATCTGTTCAAGACCTCTCCTTTATGGCACTATGTTTTCAGAGAACAATTCTGGACATCAATACAGAATACAGATATAGAATTCTAGTCATCAATACAGAATACAGCTATAGAATTCTAGTCATCAATACAGAATACAGCTATAGAATGCTAGACATCAATACAGAATACAGCTATAGAATTCTAGTCATCAATACAGAATACAGCTATAGAATTCTAGACATCAATACAGAATACAGATATAGAATGCTAGACATCAATACAGAATACAGCTATAGAATTCTAGACATCAATACAGAATACAGCTATAGAATTCTAGTCATCAATACAGAATACAGCTATAGAATTCTAGTCATCAATACAGAATACAGCTATAGAATTCTAGACATCAATACAGAATACAGCTATAGAATTCTAGACATCAATACAGAATACAGCTATAGCTCTGACTGCTCTCCTTATTTGTTGGGCTAAGTTGCCCCTAAACACTGATCTTGGGAAGTTTTGCTAGCCTGGGTCCCACATCTCCCGTGTTATCTTGCCAATGTAACAGAGTGAGCTTCCTATCCTAACTCCCAGCAGTGTGAGGAAGGAAGCTATACTGTTAAGCAAGCCCAGTGAAACCTGTTACACCTACTCCATGGGTAACTCTCATTGTCAAGCCATTTGTGTGGGATGGCAATTCCATAATGAGTTGGCAAGAGAGCACAAACAGACTGGCACCCAGGCTAATACTTAGTATTATCACCTAGCCTGGGCATCAGTCTGGTTGTGCTAACATTCCACACCTTGTAGTGTGTTGTCATATGGCAAGGAGTGGTATGATGGCACAAACTGATCTGGGACCAGGCTTACTAAACACTTAAGAAGTGGGTGACAACCTGCACCTATATTTTAGCATGTTTCTGTTTTGCATCTGTCACAGATTGTTACTCCTTACATTGAAATGTCTTTTCTTCAGGGATTTTTTTTTTTTTTTGTTGATAGTTTGCTCTATGCTATCGGTCTAGTCATGTGGCTTTTCTCAATATATTAAGCTGATATGCAAAGTTGTTTCTCCTAAATATAACATAGCATTTTTGTTTTTAGATGATGGTGGGTATTTTACATCCTTGAAAGGACTTTAATAGTAAGGAGTTTGAACCCAGTCACAACAATAAGGAAATATGAGGCTCCAGTCAGAAGTAGTGTAATATATATATAGGGAATAGGGGAAGATTTGGGACGCACATTAGGGTTACACCCTTAGGGTTGAAATGTATTTAAGTACTTTTTTATTTGTATTTTATTACGAGAAAATCCTTGATTTCAAGCTGCTTCATGTGTTTGTGTCTTTGTAACGATGAAAGATAAAACCTTGCATTTTTCTCTGTATATTTGACGGAATACAGGAACAATGTAACTTGAGTTTGCATCCAAAATAGCAACCTATTCCCTATGCCCTACTTATGACCGGCTCTGGTCTAAAGTAGGGCACTAATATAGAGAATAGGGTGCCGTTTGGGACACAGAGAGAAAGTGACCGATCATCATCTTTACCTCGGCTGAGGGAATTTTCAGGGACTGTTTTTGACAATGCATCTTCATACCCGTTCAATACCTGTTTAATACTCGTTCAATACCTGTTTAATACTCGTTCAATACCTGTTTAACGTGTGCATACATGTAGAACACGCTGCCATCTATATACGATGAGTAGAAAACCGTCAACAGGGGATATGATACGTCCTGCTGTTGAAGGACGTTGGCCGTATGTATTGTATAGTTAAATGGAAACATGTTTATACCGCAAATAAATATTGAATAATCATTTTCTTTAACATGTGTAATCTGCTCTTATGTGGGGAAATGTATGGTGACAACAGGGTAATGTAATAACAGGGTAATGTAATAACAGGGTAATGTAATAACAGGGTAATGTGATAACAGGGTAATGTGATAACAGGGTAATGTGATAACAGGGTCATGTGATAACAGGGTCATATAATAACAGGGTCATGTGATAACAGGGTAATGTAATAACAGGGTAATGTGATAACAGGGTCATGTGATAACAGGGTCATGTGATAACAGGGTCATGTGCTTCAACAGGGTTATGTGCTTCAACAGGGTTATGTGATAACAGGGTCATGTGATAACAGGGTCATGTGCTTCAAAGAGGTAATGTGATAACAGGGTTATGTGATAACAGGGTCATGTGATAACAGGGTCATGTGCTTCAACAAGGTAATGTGATAACAGGGTTATGTGATAACAGGGTCATGTGATAACAGGGTCATGTGCTTCAACAAGGTAATGTGATAACAGGGTTATGTGATAACAGGGTTATGTGCTTCAACAGGGTTATGTGATAACAGGGTTATGTGGGTTACTGTAAGTGAGACCACATCAGGACTGTGGTTCCCATTTCACATGGTCACATGGTTTCAGAGTCATGTGATGGTGTTACGTCCAATGGCTCTTTCCATGTACCCCATCTAGTTCTAGACATGCTGATATACCCCATCTAGTTCTAGACATGCTGATATACCCCATCTAGTTATAGACATGCTGATATACCCCATCTAGTTCATGTTATAGACATGCTGATATACCCCATCTAGTTATAGACATGCTGATATACCCCATCTAGTTATAGACATGCTGATATACCCCATCTAGTTATAGACATGCTGATATACCCCATCTAGTTATAGACATGCTGATATACCCCATCTAGTTATAGACATGCTGATATACCCCATCTAGTTATAGACATCTGATATACCCATCTAGTTATAGACATGCTGATATACCTATCTAGTTTCTAGACATGCTGATATACCCCATCTAGTTCTAGACATGCTGATATACCCCATCTAGTTATAGACATGCTGATATACCCCATCTAGTTATAGACATGCTGATATACCCCATCTAGTTCTAGACATGCTGATATACCCCTCTAGTTCTAGACAGTGCTGATATACCATCTAGTTATAGACATGCTGAATACCCCATCTAGTTATAGACATGCTGTATACCCATCTAGTATAGACATGCTGATATACCCCATCTAGTTATAGACATGCTGATATACCCCATCTAGTTATAGACATGCTGATATACCCCATCTAGTTATAGACATGCTGATATACCCCATCTAGTTCTAGACATGCTGATATACCCCATCTAGTTCATGTTATAGACATGCTGATATACCCCATCTAGTTCTAGACAGCTGATATACCCCATAGTTGACATGCTGATATACCCCATCTAGTTCTAGACATGCTGATATACCCCATCTAGTTCTAGACATGCTGATATACCCCATCTAGTTCTAGACATGCTGATATACCCCATCTAGTTATAGACATGCTGATATACCCCATCTAGTTATAGACATGCTGATATACCCCATCTAGTTATAGACATGCTGATATACCCCATCTAGTTCTAGACATGCTGATATACCCCATCTAGTTCTAGACATGCTGATATACCCCATCTAGTTATAGACATGCTGATATACCCCATCTAGTTCATGTTATAGACATGCTGATATACCCCATCTAGTTCTAGACATGCTGATATACCCCATCTAGTTCTAGACATGCTGATATATCCCATCTAGTTCTAGACATGCTGATATAACCCATCTAGTTATAGACATGCTGATATACCCCATCTAGTTCTAGACATGCTGATATACCCCATCTAGTTATAGACATGCTGATATACCCCATAGTTCTAGACATGCTGATTACCCCATCTAGTTATAGACATGCTGATATACCCCATCTAGTTCTAGACATGCGATATACCCCATCTAGTTAGACATGCGATATACCCCATCTAGTTCTAGACATGCTGATATACCCCATCTAGTTCTAGACATGCTGATATACCCCATCTAGTTATGACATGCTGATATACCCCATCTAGTTCTAGACATGCTGATATACCCCATCTAGTTCTAGACATGCTGATATAACCCATCTAGTTATAGACATGCTGATATACCCCATCTAGTTCTAGACATGCTGATATACCCCATCTAGTTCTAGACATGCTGATATAACCCATCTAGTTCTAGACATGCTGATATACCCCATCTAGTTCTAGACATGCTGATATACCCCCTCTAGTTCTAGACATGCTGATATACCCCATCTAGTTCTAGACATGCTGATATACCCCATCTAGTTATAGACATGCTGATATACCCCATCTAGTTAAGACATGCTGATATACCCCATCTAGTTCTAGACATGCTGATATACCCATCTAGTTATAGACATGCTGATATACCCCATCTAGTTATAGACATGCTGATATACCCCATCTAGTTATAGACATGCTGATATACCCCATCTAGTTCTAGACATGCTGATATACCCCATCTAGTTATAGACATGCTGATATACCCCATCTAGTTATAGACATGCTGATATACCCCATCTAGTTATAGACATGCTGATATACCCCATCTAGTTATAGACATGCTGATATACCCCATCTAGTTCTAGACATGCTGATATACCCCATCTAGTTATAGACATGCTGATATACCCCATCTAGTTATAGACATGCTGATATACCCCATCTAGTTATAGACATGCTGATATACCCCATCTAGTTATAGACATGCTGATATACCCCATCTAGTTATAGACATGCTGATATACCCCATCTAGTTACAGACATGCTGATATACCCATCTAGTTCTAGACATGCTGATATACCCCATCTAGTTCTAGACATGCTGATATACCCCATCTAGTTATAGACATGCTGATATACCCCATCTAGTTCTAGACATGCTGATATACCCCATCTAGTTCTAGACATGCTGATATAACCCATCTAGTTATAGACATGCTGATATACCCCATCTAGTTATAGACATGCTGATATACCCCATCTAGTTCTAGACATGCTGATATAACCCATCTAGTTCTAGACATGCTGATATACCCCATCTAGTTCTAGACATGCTGATATACCCCATCTAGTTCTAGACATGCTGATATACCCCATCTAGTTCTAGACATGCTATATACCCCATCTAGTTCTAGACATGCTGATATACCCCATCTAGTTCTAGACATGCTGATATACCCCATCTAGTTCTAGACATGCTGATATACCCCATCTAGTTATAGACATGCTGATATACCCCATCTAGTTACAGACATGCTGATATACCCCATCTAGTTCTAGACATGCTGATATACCCCATCTAGTTTCTAGACATGCTGATATACCCCATCTAGTTTATAGACAATGCTGATATACCCCATCTAGTTCAGAGCTGCCTGATATACCGCCATCTAGTTCTAGACATGCGTGATATACCCCCATCTAGTTATAGACAATGCTGATAGACCCTCATCTAGTTATAAGTACAATGCTGATATACCCAATCTAGTATTAGACATGCTGATATACCCATCTAGTTCTAGAGAAATGCTGATATAAACCACCATCTAGTTCTAGACATTCTGGATATACCCCATCGAGTGTCTAGACCATGCTGATAGACCCCATCTAGTGATAGACATGCTGATATAACCCCATCTAGTTATAGACAGTGCTCGTGACTATACCACCCATCTAGTTATAAGACATGCTGATATACCACCATCTAGTTCTAGACATGGCTGATATACCCCATCTAGTTATAGACATGCTGATATATACCCATCTAGTTTATAATTACCATCTAGTATGAGACATGAGGATATACCCCCCATTAGTTCTAGACATGCTGATAGAAACCCATCTAGTTCTAGACATGCTGATATACCCCATCTAGTTCTAGACATGCTGATATACCCCATCTAGTTCTAGACATGCTGATATACCCCATCTAGTTCTAGACATGCTGATATACCCCATCTAGTTCTAGACATGCTGATATACCCCATCTAGTTCTAGACATGCTGATATACCCCATCTAGTTATAGACATGCTGATATACCCCATCTAGTTACAGACATGCTGATATACCCCATCTAGTTCTAGACATGCTGATATACCCCATCTAGTTCTAGACATGCTGATATACCCCATCTAGTTATAGACATGCTGATATACCCCATCTAGTTATAGACATGCTGATACCCCATCTAGTTATATAGACATGCTGATATACCCCATCTAGTTATAGACATGCTGATATACCCCATCTAGTTCTAGACATGCTGATATACCCCATCTAGTTCTAGACATGCTGATATACCCCATCTAGTTATACATGCTGATACCCCATCTAGTTATAGACATGCTGATATACCCCATCTAGTATAGACATGCTGATTACCCCATCTAGTTCTAGACATGCTGATATACCCCATCTAGTTCTAGACATGCTGATATACCCCATCTAGTTCTAGACATGCTGATATACCCCATCTAGTTATAGACATGCTGATATACCCCATCTAGTTTAGACATGCTGATATACCCCATCTAGTTATAGACATGCTGATATACCCCATCTAGTTATAGACATGCTGATATACCCCATCTAGTTAGACATGCTGATATACCCCATCTAGTTATAGACATGCTGATATACCCCATCTAGTTCTAGACATGCTGATATACCCCATCTAGTTCTAGACATGCTGATATACCCCATCTAGTTATAGACATGCTGATATACCCCATCTAGTTATAGACATGCTGATATATACATCTAGTTCTAGACATGCTGATATACCCCATCTAGTTCTAGAGTTGCTGATATACCCCATCTAGTTATAGACATTGGTATACCCCATCTAGTTCATGTTATAGACATGCTGATATACCCCATCTAGTTCTAGACATGCTGATATACCCCATCTAGTTCTAGACATGCTGATATACCCCATCTAGTTCTAGACATGCTGATATACCCCATCTAGTTCTAGACATGCTGATATACCCCATCTAGTTCTAGACATGCTGATATACCCCATCTAGTTATAGACATGCTGATATACCCCATCTAGTTATAGACATGCTGATATACCCCATCTAGTTATAGACATGCTGATATACCCCATCTAGTTACAGACATGCTGATATACCCCATCTAGTTCTAGACATGCTGATATACCCCATCTAGTTCTAGACATGCTGATATACCCCATCTAGTTATAGACATGCTGATATACCCCATCTAGTTATAGACATGCTGATATACCCCATCTAGTTATAGACATGCTGATATACCCCATCTAGTTCTAGACATGCTGATATACCCCATCTAGTTCTAGACATGCTGATATACCCCATCTAGTTCTAGACATGCTGATATACCCCATCTAGTTAGACATGTGATATACCCCATCTAGTTCTAGAACATGCTGATATACCCCATCTAGTTCTAGACATGCTGATATACCCCATCTAGTATAGACATGCTGATATACCCCATCTAGTTATAGACATGCTGATATACCCCATCTAGTTCTAGACATGCTGATATACCCCATCTAGTTCTAGACATGCTGATATACCCCATCTAGTTATAGACATGCTGATATACCCCATCTAGTTCTAGACATGCTGATATACCCCATCTAGTTCTAGACATGCTGATATAACCCATCTAGTTATAGACATGCTGATATACCCCATCTAGTTATAGACATGCTGATATACCCCATCTAGTTCTAGACATGCTGATATAACCCATCTAGTTCTAGACATGCTGATATACCCCATCTAGTTCTAGACATGCTGATATACCCCATCTAGTTCTAGACATGCTGATATACCCCATCTAGTTCTAGACATGCTGATATACCCCATCTAGTTCTAGACATGCTGATATACCCCATCTAGTTATAGACATGCTGATATACCCCATCTAGTTCTAGACATGCTGATATACCCCATCTAGTTATAGACATGCTGATATACCCCATCTAGTTACAGACATGCTGATATACCCCATCTAGTTCTAGACATGCTGATATACCCCATCTAGTTCTAGACATGCTGATATACCCCATCTAGTTATAGACATGCTGATATACCCCATCTAGTTATAGACATGCTGATATACCCCAGTGTTATAGACATGCTGATATACCCCATCTAGTTATAGACATGCTGATATACCCCATCTAGTTCTAGACATGCTGATATACCCATCTAGTTCTAGACATGCTGATATACCCCATCTAGTTATAGACATGCTGATATACCCCATCTAGTTATAGACATGCTGATATACCCATCTAGTTATAGACATGCTGATATACCCCATCTAGTTATAGACATGCTGATATACCCCATCTAGTTCTAGACATGCTGATATACCCCATCTAGTTATAGACATGCTGATATACCCCATCTAGTTATAGACATGCTGATATACCCCATCTAGTTATAGACATGCTGATATACCCCATCTAGTTATAGACATGCTGATATACCCCATAGTTATAGACATACTGATATACCCCATCTAGTTATAGACATGCTGATATACCCCATCTAGTTATAGACATGCTGATATACCCCATCTAGTTATAGACATGCTGATATACCCCATCTAGTTCTAGACATGCTGATTAACCCCATCTAGTTCTAGACATGCTGATATACCCCATCTAGTTAGACATGCTGATATACCCCACTAGTTATAGACATGCTGATATACCCCATCTAGTTCTAGACATGCTGATATACCCCATCTAGTTCTAGACATGCTGATATACCCATCTAGTTATAGACATGCTGATATACCCCATCTAGTTCATGTTATAGACATGCTGATATACCCCATCTAGTTCTAGACATGCTGATATACCCCATCTAGTTATAGACATGCTGATATACCCCATCTAGTTATAGACATGCTGATATACCCCATCTAGTTCTAGACATGCTGATATACCCCATCTAGTTCTAGACATGCTGATATACCCCATCTAGTTATAGACATGCTGATATACCCCATCTAGTTCATGTTATAGACATGCTGATATACCCCATCTAGTTCTAAACATGCTGATATACCCCATCTAGTTCTAGACATGCTGATATACCCCATCTAGTTCTAGACATGCTGATATCCCCATCTAGTTATAGACATGCTGATATACCATCTAGTTATAGACATGCTGATATACCCCATCTAGTTCTAGACATGCTGATATAACCCATCTAGTTATAGACATGCTGATATACCCCATCTAGTTTAGACATGCTGATATACCCCATCTAGTTCTAGACATGCTGATATAACCCATCTAGTTCTAGACATGCTGATATACCCCATCTAGTTCTAGACATGCTGATATACCCCATCTAGTTCTAGACATGCTGATATACCCCATCTAGTTCTAGACATGCTGATATACCCCATCTAGTTCTAGACATGCTGATATACCCCATCTAGTTATAGACATGCTGATATATACCCCATCTAGTTATAGACATGCTGATATACCCCATCTAGTTATAACATGCTGATATACCCCATCTAGTTACACATGCTGATATACCCCATCTAGTTCTAGACATGCTGATATACCCATCTAGTTCTAGACATGCTGATATACCCCATCTAGTTATAGACATGCTGATATACCCCATCTAGTATAGACATGCTGATATACCCCATCTAGTTATAGACATGCTGATATACCCCATCTAGTTATAGACATGCTGATATACCCCATCTAGTTCTAGACATGCTGATATACCCCATCTAGTTCTAGACATGCTGATTACCCCATCTAGTTCTAGACATGCTGATATACCCCATCTAGTTATAGACATGCTGATATACCCCATCTAGTTCTAGACATGCTGATATACCCCTAGTTATAGACATGCTGATATACCCCATCTAGTTATAGACATGCTGATTACCCCATCTAGTTCTAGACATGCTGATATACCCCATCTAGTTCTAGACATGCTGATATACCCCATCTAGTTAGAACATGCTGATATACCCCATCTAGTTCTAGACATGCTGATACCCCATCTAGTTCTAGACATGCTGATATAACCCATCTAGTTATAGACATGTCTGATAACCCCATCTAGTTATAGACATGCTGATATACCCCTCTAGTTCTAGACATGCTGATATAACCCAACTAGTTCTAGACATGCTGATATCCCCATCTAGTTCTAGACATGCTGATATACCCCATCTAGTTCTAGACATGCTGATATACCCCATCTATTCTAGACATGCTGATATACCCCATCTAGTTCTAGACATGCTGATATACCCATCTAGTTCTAGACATGCTGATATACCCCATCTAGTTATAGACATGCTGATATACCCCATCTAGTTATAGACATGCTGATATACCCCATCTAGTTATAGACATGCTGATATACCCCATCTAGTTACAGACATGCTGATATACCCCATCTAGTTCTAGACATGCTGATATACCCCATCTAGTTCGACATGCTGATATACCCCATCTAGTTATAAGACATGCTGATATACCCCATCTAGTTTTAGACATGCTGATATACCCCATCTAGTTATAGACATGCTGATATACCCCATCTAGTTCTAGACATGCTGATATACCCCATCTAGTTCTAGACATGCTGATATACCCCATCTAGTTCTAGACATGCTGATATACCCATCTAGTTCTAGACATGCTGATATACCCCATCTAGTTCTAGACATGCTGATATACCCCATCTAGTTCTAGACATGCTGATATACCCCATCTAGTTATAGACATGCTGATATACCCCATCTAGTTATAGACATGCTGATATACCCCATCTAGTTCTAGACATGCTGATATACCCCATCTAGTTAGACATGCTGATATACCCATCTAGTTATAGACATGCTGATATACCCCATCTAGTTCTAGACATGCTGAATATACCCCATCTAGTTCTAGACATGCTGATATAACCCATCTAGTTATAGACATGCTGATATACCCATCTATTTATAGACATGCTGATATACCCCATCTAGTTCTAGACATGCTGATATAACCCATCTAGTTCTAGACATGCTGATATACCCCATCTAGTTCTAGACATGCTGATATACCCATCTAGTTCTAGACATGCTGATATACCCATCTAGTTCTAGACATGCTGATATACCCCATCTAGTTCTAGACATGCTGATATACCCCATCTAGTTATAGACTGCTGATATACCCCATCTAGTTATAGACATGCTGATATACCCCATCTAGTTATAGACATGCTGATATACCCCATCTAGTTACAGACATGCTGATATACCCCATCTAGTTCTAGACATGCTGATATACCCCATCTAGTTCTAGACATGCTGATATACCCCATCTAGTTATAGACATGCTGATATACCCCATCTAGTTATAGACATGGATATACCCCATCTAGTTATAGACATGCTGATATACCCATCTAGTTATAGACATGCTGATATACCCCATCTAGTCTAGACATGCTGATTACCCCATCTAGTTCTAGACATGCTGATATACCCCATCTAGTTATAGACATGCTGATATACCCCATCTAGTTATAGACATGCTGATATACCATCTAGTTATAGACATGCTGATATACCCCATATAGTTATAGACATGCTGATATACCCCATCTAGTTATAGACATGCTGATAGTACCCCATAGTTATAGACATGCTGATATACCCCATCTAGTTATAGACATGCTGATATACCCCATCTAGTTATAGACATGCGATTATCCCCATCTAGTTATAGACATGCTGATATACCCCATCTAGTTATAGACATACTGATACCCATCTAGTTATAGACATGCTGATATACCCCATCTAGTTATAGACATGCTGATATACCCATCTAGTTATAGACATGCTGATATACCCCATCTAGTTCTAGACATGCTGATATACCCCATCTAGTTCTAGACATGCTGATATACCCCATCTAGTTATAGACATGCTGATATACCCCATCTAGTTATAGACATGCTGATATACCCCATCTAGTTCTAGACATGCTGATATACCCCATCTAGTTCTAGACATGCTGATATACCCCATCTAGTTATAGACATGCTGATATACCCCATCTAGTTCATGTTATAGACATGCTGATATACCCCATCTAGTTCTAGACATGCTGATATACCCCATCTAGTTATAGACATGCTGATATACCCCATCTAGTATAGACATGCTGATATACCCCATAGTTCTAGACATGCTGATATACCCATCATCTAGTTCTAGACATGCTGATATACCCATCTAGTTATAGACATGCTGATATACCCCATCTAGTCATGTTATAGACATGCTGATATACCCCATCTAGTTCTAAAACATGCTGATATACCCCATCTAGTTCTAGACATGCTGATATACCCCATTCTAGTTCTAGACAGCTGATATACCCATCTAGTTATAGACATGCTGATATACCCCATCTAGTTATAGACATGCTGATATACCCCATCTAGTTCTAGACAGCTGATATAACCCATCTAGTTATAGACATGCTGATATACCCCATCTAGTTATGACATGCTGATATACCCCATATAGTTATAGACATGCTGATATAAACCCATCTAGTTCTAGACATGCTGATATACCCCATCTAGTTCTAGACATGCTGATATACCCCATCTAGTTCTAGACATGCTGATATACCCCATCTAGTTCTAGACATGCTGATATGATATACCCCATCTAGTTCTAGACATGCTGATATACCCCATCTAGTTATAGACATGCTGATATACCCCATCTAGTTATAGACATGCTGATATACCCCATCTAGTTATAGACATGCTGATATACCCATCTAGTTACAGACATGCTGATATACCCCATCTAGTTCATGTTATAGACATGCTGATATACCCCATCTAGTTCTAGACATGCTGATATACCCCATCTAGTTATAGACATGCTGATACCCCATCTAGTTATAGACATGCTGATATACCCATCTAGTTATAGACATGATGATATACCCCATCTAGTTATAGACATGATGATATACCCCATCTAGTTCTAGACATGCTGATATACCCCATCTAGTTCTAGACATGCTGATATACCCATCTATCTAAGACATGCTGATATACCCATCTAGTTATAGACATGCTGATAACCCCATCTAGTTCTAGACATGCTGATATACCCCATCTAGTTATAGACATTGCTGATATACCCATCTAGTTATAGACATGCTGATATTACCCCATCTAGTTCTAGACATGCTGATAACCCCATCTAGTTCTAGACATGCTGATATACCCCATCTAGTTATAGACATGCGATATACCCCATCTAGTTCTAGACATGCTGATATACCCATCTAGTTCTAGACATGCTGATATAAACCCATCTAGTTATAGACATGCTGATAGACCCCATCTAGTTATAGACATGCTGATATACCCCATCTAGTTCTAGACAGCTGATATAACCCAACTAGTTCTAGAATGCTGATATACCCCATCTAGTTCTAGACATGCTGATATACCCCATCTAGTTCTAGACATGCTGATATACCCCATCTAGTTCTAGACATGCTGATATACCCCATCTAGTTATAGACATGCTGATATACCCCATCTAGTTATAGACATGCTGATATACCCCATCTAGTTCTAGACATGCTGATATACCCCATCTAGTAGTATAGACATGCTGATATACCCCATCTAGTACAGACATGCTGATATACCCCATCTAGTTCTAGACATGCTGATTAACCCCATCTAGTTTCTAGAAATGCTGATATACCCATCTAGTTATAGACATGCTGATATACCCCATCTAGTTATAGACATGCTGATATACCCCATCTAGTTATAGACATGCTGATACACCATCTAGTTATAGACATGGATATACCCCATCTGTTCTAGACATGCTGATATACCCCATCTAGTTCTAGACATGCTGATATACCCATCTAGTTATAGACATGCTGATATACCCCATCTAGTTATAGACATGCTGATATACCCATCTAGTTATAGACATGCTGATACCCCATCTAGTTATAGACATGCTGATATACCCCATCTAGTTCTAGACATGCTGATATACCCCATCAGTTCTAGACATGCTGATATACCCCATTAGTTATAGACATGCTGATATACCCCATCTAGTTATAGACATGCTGATATACCCCATCTAGTTATAGACATGCTGATATACCCCATCTAGTTCTAGACATGCTGATATACCCCATCTAGTTCTAGACATGCTGATATACCCCATCTAGTTCTAGACATGCTGATATACCCCATCTAGTTATAGACATGCTGATATACATCATCTAGTTATAGACATGCTGATATACCCCATCTAGTTATAGACATGCTGATATACCCCATCTAGTTATAGACATGCTGATATACCCCATCTAGTTCTAGACATGCGATATACCCATCTAGTTCATGTTATAGACATGCTGATATACCCCATCTAGTTATAGACATGCTGATATACCCCATCTAGTTTAGACATGCTGATATACCCCATCTAGTTATGACATGCTGATATACCCCATCTAGTTATAGACATGCTGATATACCCCATCTAGTTATAGACATGCTGATATACCCCATCTAGTTATAGACATGCTGATATACCCATCTAGTTCTAGACATGCTGAGATACCCCATCTAGTTCTAGACATGCTGATATACCCCATCTAGTTATAGACATGCTGATATACCCCATCTAGTTCATGTTATAGACATGCTGATATACCCATCTAGTTCTAGACATGCTGATATACCCCATCTAGTTCTAGACATGCTGAATACCCCATCTAGTTATAGACATGCTGATATACCCCATCTAGTTATAGACATGCTGATATTAC
>NW_021823229.1:0-28927 GCF_901001165.1 Salmo trutta
GTTAACTAGTGGGTCTGGTACAGGGTTAACTAGTGGGTCTGGTACAGGGTTAACTAGTGGGTCTGGTACAGGGTCAACTAGTGGGTCTGGTACAGGGTTAACTAGTGGGTCTGGTACAGGGTCAACTAGTGGGTCTGGTACAGGGTTAACTAGTGGGTTGGTACAGGTTAACTAGTGGGTCTGGTACAGGGTTAACTAGTGGGTTAACTAGTGGGTCTGGTACAGGGTCATAGTGGGTCTGGTACAGGGTTAACTAGTGGGTCTGGTACAGGGTCAACTAGTGGGTCTGGTACAGGGTTAACTAGTGGGTCTGGTACAGGGTCAACTAGTGGGTTAACTAGTGGGTCTGGTACAGGGTTAACTAGTGGGTCTGGTACAGGGTTAACTAGTGGGTTAACTAGTGGGTCTGGTACAGGGTTAACTAGTGGGTCTGGTACAGGGTTAACTAGTGGGTCTGGTACAGGGTCAACTAGTGGGTCTGGTACAGGGTTAACTAGTGGGTTAACTAGTGGGTCTGGTACAGGGTCAACTAGTGGGTCTTGTACAGGGTCAACTAGTGGGTCTGGTACAGGGTCAACTAGTGGGTCTGGTACAGGGTTAACTAGTGGGTCTGGTACAGGGTCAACTAGTGGGTCTGGTACAGGGTTAACTAGTGGGTTAACTAGTGGGTCTGGTACAGGGTCAACTAGTGGCCTGTACAGGGTTAACTAGTGGGTCTGGTACAGGGTCAACTAGTGGGTCTGGTACAGGGTTAACTAGTGGGTCTGGTACAGGGTTAACTAGTGGGTCTGGTACAGGGTCAACTAGTGGGTCTGGTACAGGGTTAACTAGTGGGTTAACTAGTGGGTCTGGTACAGGGTCAACTAGTGGGTTAACTAGTGGGTCTGGTACAGGGTTAACTAGTGGGTCTGGTACAGGGTCAACTAGTGGGTCTGGTACAGGTACAGGGTTAACTAGTGGGTTAACTAGTGGGTCTGGTACAGGGTTAACTAGTGGGTCTGGTAGAGGGTTAACTAGTGGGTCTGGTACAGGGTTAACTAGTGGGTCTGGTACAGGGTCAACTAGTGGGTTAACTAGTGGGTCTGGTACAGGGTTAACTAGTGGGTCTGGTACAGGGTCAACTAGTGGGTTAACTAGCTGGTCTGGTACAGGGTTAACTAGTGGGTCTGGTACAGGGTCAACTAGTGGGTTAACTAGTGGGTCTGGTACAGGGTTAACTAGTGGGTCTGGTACAGGGTTAACTAGTGGGTCTGGTACAGGGTCAACTAGTGGGTTAACTAGTGGGTCTGGTACAGGGTTAACTAGTGGGTCTGGTACAGGGTTAACTAGTGGGTCTGGTACAGGTACAGGGTTAACTAGTGGGTTAACTAGTGGGTCTGGTACAGGGTCAACTAGTGGGTCTGGTACAGGGTTAACTAGTGGGTCTGGTACAGGGTTAACTAGTGGGTCTGGTACAGGGTTAACTAGTGGGTCTGGTACAGGGTTAACTAGTGGGTTAACTAGTGGGTCTGGTACAGGGTCAACTAGTGGGTCTGGTACAGGGTTAACTAGTGGGTCTGGTACAGGGTTAACTAGTGGGTCTGGTACAGGGTTAACTAGTGGGTCTGGTACAGGGTCAACTAGTGGGTCTGGTACAGGGTTAACTAGTGGGTCTGGTACAGGGTTAACTAGTGGGTCTGGTACAGGGTTAACTAGTGGGTCTGGTACAGGGTCAACTAGTGGGTCTGGTACAGGGTCAACTAGTGGGTCTGGTACAGGGTCAACTAGTGGGTTAACTAGTGGGTCTGGTACAGGGTTAACTAGTGGGTCTGGTACAGGGTTAACTAGTGGGTTTGGTACAGGGTTAACTAGTGGGTCTGGTACAGGGTCAACTAGTGGGTCTGGTACAGGGTCAACTAGTGGGTCTGGTACAGGGTCAACTAGTGGGTCTGGTACAGGGTTAACTAGTGGGTCTGGTACAGGGTTAACTAGTGGGTCTGGTACAGGGTTAACTAGTGGGTATGGTACAGGGTTAACTAGTGGGTTAACTAGTGGGTCTGGTACAGGGTCAACTAGTGGGTCTGGTACAGGGTTAACTAGTGGGTCTGGTACAGGGTTATCTAGTGGGTCTGGTACAGGGTTAACTAGTGGGTCTGGTACAGGGTTAACTAGTGGGTCTGGTACAGGGTTAACTAGTGGGTCTGGTACAGGGTTAACTAGTGGGTCTGGTACAGGGTCAACTAGTGGGTTAACTAGTGGGTCTGGTACAGGGTTAACTAGTGGGTCTGGTACAGGGTCAACTAGTGGGTCTGGTACAGGGTTAACTAGGGTCTGGTACAGGGTTAACTAGTGGGTCTGGTACAGGGTTAACTAGTGGGTCTGGTACAGGGTTAACTAGTGGGTCTGGTACAGGGTTAACTAGTGGGTCTGGTAAAGGAGGAGGAGGAGGAGGAGGAGGAGGAGGAGGAGGAGGAGAACAGAGAAGAGCATTTGGCCTGCAGTCTGATATAATACATCACCCTTTACACTAGAGCCTTAGAGGCTGCAGAAGCCCCAGCAATTGAACCCTCCCCCCTTACAGAAAGCATCAACGGTTTCTTGAGTCACCTTTGACCTTGCAGCTGCCCTCACAATAGAAGCATGTCGGATATCCTGAAAGGGGCTAACACATAGGCAGCGGTTGGCTCTTGCACTGGGAACACCTCACTAACCATCAAAATGATCCTACCTCAGTCAGGTCCACTAGAATAGAAATTTAAAGTTGGTCTCACATTACAACTAGAAACTCCAGAAATTACATGAGTCATGACAACAAACTGAAACAGACCTGCGCCCCAAGCTAGCCAACATGCTACAGACGTAACAGATACTACTGCTGTGAGCCCCCCAGCTAGCCACATGCATCAGGACTACAGATACTTACTTGCTGTTGAGCACCCAGCTAGTCACATTGCTTACAGACTACAGATTACTACTGGCTGTGAGCCCCCGGCTAGCCACATGCTACAGACTACAGATACTACTGCTGTGAGCCCCCAGCTAGCCACATGCTACAGACTACAGATACTACTGTGTGAGCCCCCAGCTAGCCACATGCTACAGACTACAGATACTACTGCTGTGAGCACCCAGCTAGCCACATGCTACAGACTACAGATACTACTGCTGTGAGCCCCCGGCTAGCCACATGCTACAGACTACAGATACTACTGCTGTGAGCCCCCAGCTAGCCACATGCTACAGACTACAGATACTACTGCTGTGAGCCCCCAGCTAGCCACATGCTACAGACTACAGATAGTACTGCTGTGTCTTTGTCTGAAATGTCTGCTCTTCTCTGTTCCTAGTTAAACCCTCTTGTGAGGACTGAGGGTGTGATTTGGCTTAGCCCCCCTGACAACTGCCTCATCCCTCCAGTGTGTCTCTCTCTGTCTGTGGCACTAAGCCTGTTTAAAGACATGTCAGATGAGGTTAAAGTCCTGATTAAGACACTGTAGCAGTACAACAGGTATAACTATGAGACCCTGCAGATTACACATGGATAAAGACAAAGCTGATGGACTTCCAAGTCTTCTTCAGGGAGGGTTAGTTGACATACAGTGGGTATACACAGCTACAACCCAATAATATATCTGTTAGAAGCGAATAATATATCTGTTAGAACCCAATAATATATCAGATAGAACCCAATAACATATCTGGTAGAAACCAATAATATATCTGTTAGAACCCAATAATATATCTGTTAGAACCCAATAATATATCAGATAGAACCCAATAATATATCTGGTAGAAACCAATAATATATCTGTTAGAACCCAATAATATATCAGATAGAACCCAATAATATATCTGGTAGAAACCAATAATATATATGTTAGAACCCACTAATATATCTGCTAGAACCCAATAATATATCTGCTAGAACCCAATAATATATCTGTTAGAACCCAATAATATATCTGTTAGATCCCAATAATATATCAGATAGAACTCAATAATATATCTGGTAGAACCCAATAATATATCTGGTAGAAACCAATAATATATCTGGTAGAAACCAATAATATATCTGTTAGAACCCAATAATATATAAGATAGAACCCAATAATATATCTGTTAGAACCCATTAATATATAAGATAGAACCCAATAATATATCTGGTAGAACCCAATAATATATCTGTTAGAACCCAATAACATATCTGTTAGAACCCAATAATATATAAGATAGAACCCAATAATATATCTGGTAGAACCCAATAATATATCTGTTAGAACCCAATAATATATCTGTTAGATCCCAATAATATATCAGATAGAAGCCAATAATCTATCTGTTAGATCCCAATTATCTATCAACTAGAACCCAATAATACATCAGTTAGAACCCAATAATCGATCAATTAGAACCCAATAATATATCAGTTCGAACCCAATAATATATCAGTTAGAACCCAATAATCTATCTGTTAGAACCCAATAAGCTATCTTTTAGAACCCAATAATATATACATTAGAACCCAATAATCTATCAGTTAGAACCCAACAATATGTCAGTTAGAACCCAATAATCTATTAAACAGAACCCAATAATATATCAATTAGAACCCAATAATCTAATAGTTAGAACCCAATAATACATCAGTTAGAACCCAATAATATATCAGATAGAACCCAATAATATATCTGTTAGAACCCAATAATATATCAGCTAGAACCCAATAATCTATCAAATAGAACCCAATAATATATCAATTAGAACCCAACAATATATAAATTAGAACCCAACAAAATATAAGTTAGAACCCAATAATATATCAAATAGAACCCAATAATATATCAGATAGAACCCAATAATCTATCTGTTAGAACCCAATTATCTATCAAATAGAATCCAATAATATAGCAGTTAGAACTCAATAATATATCTGTTAGAACCCAATAATATATACATTAGAACCCAATAATCTATCAGTTAGAACCCAATAATATATCAGATAGAACCCAATAATATATCAATTAGAACCCAATAATCTATCAGTTAGAACCCAATCACATAAATTAGAACCCACTAATCTATCATATAGAATTCAATAATCTATCAGATAGAACCCAATAATCTATATGTTAGAACCCAATACTATATTAGTTAGAACCCAATGATCTATCAAATAGAACCCAATAATATATCAGATAGAACCCAATAATATATCAGATAGAAACCAATAATATATCAGATAGAACCCAATAATATATCAGATAGAACATTTACATTACATTTAAGTCATTTAGCAGACGCTCTTATCCAGAGCGACTTACAAATTGGTGCATTCACCTATAATATCCAGTAGATAGTAGTATAAATTAGAACACAATAATATATAAATTAGAACACAATAATATATCTGTTAGAACCCAATAATCTATTAGTTAGAACCCAATAATATAAATATTAGACCCCAATAACCTATCAGATAGAACCCAGATAGAACAGTTATTAATCAAACATGCACACACTATGGGTAATATTGAACACTATGGGTAATATTGAACACTATGGGTAATATTGAACACTATGGGTAATTTTGGACACTATGGATAATATTGAACACTATGGGTAATATTGAAGACTATGGGTAATACTGAACACTATGGGTAATATTGAACACTATGGGTAATATTGAACACTATGGTTAATATTGAACACTATGGTTAATATTGAACACTATGGGTAATATTGAACACTATGGGTAATATTGAACACTATGGGTAATATTGAACACTATGGGTAATATTGAACACTATGGGTAATATTGAAGACTATGGGTAATATTGAAGACTATGGGTCATATTGAAGACTATGGGTAATATTGAACACTATGGGTAATATTGAACACTATGGGTAATGTTGAACACTATGGGTAATATTGAACACTATGGGTAATATTGAACACTATGGGTAATATTGAACACTATGGGTAATGTTGAACACTATGGGTAATGTTGAACACTATGGGTAATATTGAACACTATGGGTAATATTGAACACTATGGGTAATATTGAACACTATGGGTAATATTGAACACTCATGCATATCTGAAAAGAAGAGCTCCGTTCTCTACCCATAACCACACTCTGGATGTAGCAAAAACAAGCAAGATGCATAAAAAAACCCTGGAAGTTAAAATATTGAGGTAATGTCGGCAGGTAGCCTGGTGGTTAGAGCGTTGGATTAGTAACCGAAAGGTTGCAAGATCAAATCCCCGAGCTGACAAGGTACAAATCTGTTGTTCTGCCCCTGAACAAGGCAGTTAAACCCACTGTCCCTAGGCTGTCGTTGAAAATAAGAATTTGTTCTTAACTGATTAACTGACTTGCCTAGTAAAATAAAATGTGGAGCCCTTTCATTACTTCCCTGTAGAGCATTGTGTTTGCAACGCCAGGGTTGTGGGTTCAATTCCCACGGGGGGCCAGCACAGAAGAAAAAAATGTATGAAATGAGATGTATGCATTCACTACTGTAAGTCGCTCTGGATAAGAGCGTCTGCTAAATGACTAAAATGTAAATTACTGGTAAAACAGGATGTTTTAGAGAACATTATTATTGCACCAAGGCATTTTAACCATAAGTATTGGAGCATGATTCGTGATATAAAACAATAGATAATATCTATAGATTAGGCCTCAGTCAATAGTTCATAACCAGTATGTTGTTGAGAAACATCTGGTATGTTGTCATGTTTAAAACATTCCCCTCAATCAGACCTCCATCACGTACGAACCGTTTGTCTTCCTCCCTCAGAGATGTTAGGGGAATTACCAGGGACCTCACCATACAATATCAACACCATACCTCAGAGATGTTAGGGGAACTACCAGGGACCTCACCATACAATATCAACACCATACTCAGAGATGTTAGGGGAACTACCAGGAACCTCACCATACAATATCAAACCATACCTCAGAGATGTTAGGGGAACTACCAGGGACCTCACATACAATATCAACACCATACATCAGAGAGGGTTAGGGGAACTACCAGGGACCCAATACAATACAACTCCATACCTCAGAGATGTTAGGGGAAACTACCAGGGACCTCACCATACAATATCAAACACCATACCTCAGAGATGTTAGGGGAAACTACCAGGGACCTCACCATACAATATCAACACCATACCTCAGAGATGTTAGGGGAACTACCAGGGACCTCACCATACAATATCAACACCATACCTCAGAGATGTGTAGGGGAACTACCAGGGACTCACCATACATATCAACACCATACCTCAGAGATGTTAGGGAACTACCAGGACCTCCATACAATATCAACACCCATACCTCAGAGATGTTAGGGGAACTACCAGGGACCTCACCATACAATATCAACACCATACCTCAGAGATGTTAGGGGAACTACCAGGGACCTCACCATACAATATCAACACCATACCTCAGAGATGTTAGGGGAACTACCAGGGACCTCACCATACAATATCAACACCATACCTCAGAGATGTTAGGGGAACTACCAGGGACCTCACCATACAATATCAACACCATACCTCAGAGATGTTAGGGGAAACTACCAGGGACCTCACCATACAATATCAACACCATACTCAGAGATGTTTAGGGGAACTACCAGGGACTCACCCATACAATATCAACACCATACCTCAGAGATGTTAGGGGAACTACCAGGGACCTCACCATACAATATCAACACCATACCTCAGAGATGTTTAGGGGAACTACCAGGGACCTCACCATACAATATCAACACCATACCTCAGAGATGTTAGGGAACTACCAGGGACCTCACCATACAATATCAACACCATACCTCAGAGATGTTAGGGGAACTACCAGGGACCTCACCATACCAATATCAACACCCTTACCTCAGAGATGTTAGGGGAACTACCAGGGACCCCCCCATACAATATCAACACCATACCTCAGAGATGTTTAGGGGAACTACCAGGGACCTCACCATACAATATCAACACCATACCTCAGAGATGTTAGGGGAACTACCAGGGACCTCACCATACAATATCAACACCATACCTCAGAGATGTTAGGGGAACTACCAGGGACCTCACCATACAATCAACACCATACCTCAGAGATGTTAGGGGAACTACCAGGGACCTCACCATACAATATCAACACCATACCTCAGAGATGTTAGGGAACTACCAGGGTAACCTCACCATACAATATCAACCCATACCTCAGAGATGTTAGGGGAACTACCAGGAACCTCACCATACAATATCAACACCATACCTCAGAGATGTTAGGGGAATTACCAGGAACCTCACCATACAATATCAACACCATACCTCAGAGATGTTAGGGGAACTACCAGGGACCTCACCATACAATATCAACACCATCCCTCAGAGATGTTAGGGGAATTACCAGGAACCTCACCATACAATATCAACACCATACCTCAGAGATGTTAGGGGAACTACCAGGGACCTCACCATACAATATCAACACCATACCTCAGAGATGTTAGGGGAACTACCAGGGACCTCACCATACAATATCAACACCATACCTCAGAGATGTTAGGGGAACTACCAGGGACCTCACCATACAATATCAACACCATACCTCAGAGATGTTAGGGGAATTACCAGGGACCTCACCATACAATATCAACACCATACCTCAGAGATGTTAGGGGAATTACCAGGGACCTCACCATACAATATCAACACCATACCTCAGAGATGTTAGGGGAACTACCAGGAACCTCACCATACAATATCAACACCATACCTCAGAGATGTTAGGGGAACTACCAGGGACCTCACCATACAATATCAACACCATACCTCAGAGATGTTAGGGGAACTACCAGGAACCTCACCATACAATATCAACACCATACCTCAGAGATGTTAGGGGAAATACCAGGGACCTCACCATACAATATCAAACACCATACCTCAGAGATGTTAGGGGAACTACCAGGAACCTCACCATACAATATCAACTCCATACCTCAGAGATGTTAGGGGAACTACCAGGGACCTCACCATACAATATCAACACCATACCTCAGAGATGTTAGGGGAATTACCAGGGACCTCACCATACAATATCAACACCCATACCTCAGAGATGTTAGGGGAACTACCAGGGACCTCACCATACAATATCAACACCATACCTCAGAGATGTTAGGGGAACTACCAGGGACCTCACCATACAATATCAACACCATACCTCAGAGATGTTAGGGGAACTACCAGGGACCTCACCATACAATATCAACACCATACCTCAGAGATGTTAGGGGAACTACCAGGGAACCTCACCATACAATATCAACCACCATACCTCAGAGATGTTAGGGGAACTACCAGGGACCTCACCATACAATATCAACACCATACCTCAGAGATGTTAGGGGAATTACCAGGGACCTCACCATACAATATCAACACCATACCTCAGAGATGTTAGGGGAACTACCAGGGACCTCACCATACAATATCAACACCATACCTCAGAGATGTTAGGGAACTACCAGGGACCTCACCATACAATATCAACACTCATACCTCAGAGATGTTAGGGGAACTTACCAGGACCTCACCATACAATATCAACCCAGTACCTCAGAGATGTTAGGGGAACCTACCAGGGAACCTCACCATACATATATCAACACCATACCTCAGAGATGTTTAGGGGAACTACCAGGACCTCACCATACAATATCAACTCCATCCCTCAGAGATGTTAGGGGAACTACCAGGGACCTCACCATACAATATCAACACCATACCTCAGAGATGTTAGGGGAACTACCAGGGACTCCACCATACAATATCAACACCATACCTCAGAGATGTTAGGGGAACTACCAGGGACCTCACCATACAATATCAACACCATACCTCAGAGATGTTAGGGGAAACTACCAGGGACATCACCATACAATATCAACACCATACCTCAGAGATTGTTAGGGGAACTACCAGGGACCTCACCATACAATATCAACACCATACCTCAGAGATGTTAGGGGAACTACCAGGGACCCTCACCATACAATATCAACTCCATCCTCAGAGTGTTAGGGGAACTCCCAGGGACCTCACCATACAATATCAACCCCATACCTCAGAGATGTTAGGGGAACTACCAGGGACCTCACCATACAATATCAACACCATACCTCAGAGATGTTAGGGGAACTACCAGGGACCTCACCATACAATATCAACACCATACCTCAGAGATGTTAGGGGAACTACCAGGGACCTCACCATACAATATCAACACCATACCTCAGAGATGTTAGGGGAACTACCAGGGACCTCACCATACAATATCAACACCATACCTCAGAGATGTTAGGGGAACTACCAGGGACCTCACCATACAATATCAACACCATACCTCAGAGATGTTAGGGGAACTACCAGGGACCTCACCATACAATATCAACACCATACCTCAGAGATGTTAGGGGAATACCAGGGACCTCACCATACAATATCAACACCATACCTCAGAGATGTTAGGGGAACTACCAGGGACCTCACCATACAATATCAACACCATACTCAGAGATGTTAGGGGAATTACCAGGGACCTCACCATACAATATCAACACCCATACATACCTCAGAGATGTTAGGGGAATTACCAGGGACCTCACCATACAATATCAACACCATACCTCAGAGATGTAGGGAAACTACCAGGGACCTCACCTACAATCAATCCATCCTCAGAGAGTTAGGGAATCGGGGATATCAACACATACCTCAGGGTTAGGGGAACTCAGGACCTCACCATACAAATCAACACCATACCTCAGAGATGTTAGGGGAACTACAAGGTACCTCACCAACATTCAACACCATACCTCAGAATGTTAGGGAATTACCAGGGACCTCACCATACAATATCAACACCATACCTATCTGTCGATGCCGTACATATTGAGACTTTCACTATTCTACATGTATTAAAATTCGAAACTGTGATTTTTTTTTATTTGCGATTTGATGTTTCAAACATATTGCTCACCATTATGTCTGCTGCAGAGGGACAAGAGAGAGGCTGAGAAAACAACGCTGAAAACAAATGGGCTTCCTAGTTTAAAAAGAAGATGAAGAACAAGCTATGAAGGAAAAATACTGGCGTTTTGGTGCAAGGTACAGCCAACTAGTGCAGAAGATAACATTGCGATATTGTCAAAACAATAAAATGTAATATATAGTCAGTTAAGTAACTGAATGGATTTCTACACCATCACAAAGAGATGTATTAAACTGTAATTCTGCAATAAAACGGCCGTGGGGTGAAGTCTGATTGAAGAGGTCTGGCGTGGATTTCAAGACATAATACATCTTCCTAAATAATAAACGGAATCGATTTGTCATGATGTCACCGGCTCCAACTCTCTCTCTCTCTCACTCTGTCCCTCTCCCTCTCTCTCTCTCTCTCACTCTGTCCCTCTCCCTCTCTCTCTCTCTCTCTCTCTGTCCCTCTCCCTCTTTCCATATCTACAACTCTCCAACTCTCTCTTTCTCCCTCTCTTTCCATATCTCCAACTCTCTCTCTCTCTCATTCTATATATCCAACTCTCTCGCTCACACTCTCTCTCACACTCTCTTTTTCTCTTTCTCTCTCTCTCTTTCCATATCTCCAACTCTATCTCTCTCTTACCCTCTCTCTCTCTCTTTCCATATCTCCATCTCTCTCTCACTGGTGTTACACTATACCTACACTCCAGCACATCAGTCCATTAAGTAGAGAGGGAAAAGATCTGATGCCGAGGAGATGGATGAGGGTAGGAGGAAGGACTATGGTGGTCATGGTGGATAATCACAATGCTGTCGTTTAGACCGAACGCTGTCCTGCTTTCTGTCTGTTTGCTGTGTCAGACACATGTAAAGCCAAACACAGATTTCCATTCCACAAGAAGGAATTTGAATCTTAATGTGACTTCCCTGGTAACCTAATCAAATAAGGTGTAGATCAATCAATAAAAGCTAGTTGAATGGTATCTTGTTCCTACCTGTATAATGGACATCCTGTTACTGGGGGTATCTGTGGTGTTAGTCACCGGGCCAGTGAAGGAAGTGTGACAGCCGACGCCCTGTCCCTGTCCCTGGGGCACCGACAGGTTGTTGGCCGTGGGGCTTGAGGTACATGACCTCCGACCTGGGCGAGCTCAGCGGCAGCCGCGTCTGGTAATCGAAATACATGGGGGAGGTGGCGAGCGCTGGTGAGCTCACCACGTTCATGACGTTCATGGCGTCCCGTTCCTCCACCTCGCTCTGAACTAGCATGATGTCATTCTTGTTGATCTTCTTCTTCTTGCCTTTGCCCAGCTGCGGGTGAGAGTACTCCGCGATGCGGCAGTTGTAAGTCCTGATCTCCTTGTTCTCCCGTTTGCACTTCACGGCGATGGTTACCATGGCAGCCAGCAGCATCATGGAGATGATGGATAAGGTGACGATGAGAGGGAGCGAGGTGTCCCAGTTGTGATGCTCTTCGTTGATGTGGGGCTCGCCGCCCGGCAGCGGCCCGCTGTAGGCCTTGACGATGAGGCGTGCGGCGGTGGTAAGGGTGGGCTTCCCGTGGTCCATCACCCTGATGATCAGCTCCACCATGGGGCTGACGTCCTCCCAGAAGGGGTGAGTGGTCCGCACCTCGCCCGTCACCGGGTCCATCTCGAACAGACGCTCCTCGTTACCGTCAGAGATCTCGTAGGTCAACCGCCCGCTCTCGCCGTAATCGTTGTCGACCGCCCTCACCGTGGTGACGATGTAACCGACGCCGACGTTCCGTGGCACGTGGATCTCTGCCGTGTCGTTCAGGAGCAGCGGGAGAACGATGACGGGGATATTGTCGTTAACGTCTAAGACGCTGACCCTGACCGTGGTGTTGCTCTCCAGGTGGGGAGACCCAGCATCCTTCGCTAACACCTTAAAATCAAAGAATTTGATTTGTTCGTAGTTGAATGACCTCACGGCGTAGATTGCCCCGTTGGCCGCGTTGACATTCACGAAGGTGTTGACGTCTCCTCCGCTCACGTTGGAGTTGAGGATGGAGTAGAACACGGTTCCGTTCTGGCCCAGGTCCGGGTCTAGAGCGAGGACGGAACCCAGATACTCCCCGGGGATGTTGTTCTCTGGCACCTGGAGCAGATACACAGCTTTGGTGAAGCGCGGAACATTATCGTTCTCGTCTAGAATCTTCACCGTGAAGGACTTGGTGGAGTTAAGGGGCGGCGTGCCGTTGTCCTTGGCGACGATGGTGACGTTGTACTCGTCCTGCTGTTCTCTGTCCAGAGGCCTGTCCGTCACCACGGTGTAGAAGTTGTCATAGTTCTCCTCTAGTTTAAACGGAACGTTCCCCAAGACTCGACACTGGAGCTTCCCGTTTCTCCCAGAGTCTTTATCCGTGACTCTGACCAGTGCGATGACCGTGCCTGGTGGGGCTGCCTCACTAATGGCCCCCTGCCTCACAGACACAAACCCTATGGAGGGCCAGTTGTCATTCCTGTCAATCACATTCACAGTTACTTTACAGTGGCCTGGGATGGGGTTAGGGCCTAAATCCTTAGCCTGAACATCTATTTCTATAATAGGGTTCTCCTCATAGTCAATCTCTCCTTGGATTTTTATGACTCCAGTTCTAGAATCTATAGAGAAGAGTTCTCTGATTCTATCCGGGGCATAACCGCTGAACGAATACACCACCTGACCATTGGAACCCTCATCCGGGTCTGTGGCGTTTAAATCGATCAATACTTTCCCAGGTGGGGAGTTTTCTGGGATTTCTACAACATAAGAGGGCTGTTCAAACACAGGGCTGTTATCGTTAGAGTCAATAACTTTCACGTTAATCTGCATGGTTCCTGATCTGGGATACTCCCCGCCGTCCGTAGCTGTTAGAATCAGGGTGTGATGGTTACGTTCCTCCCGGTCTAACGGCCGTTGGATAACTAACTCGGGAAATTTAGTTCCGTCCCCGCGGGATTTTACATCCAGAGAAAACAGATTGTAGTCGTCTCGTGTGATTTGATAGGTTTTTAGCCCGTTCTCCCCAGCGTCCGGGTCATGAGCGCTAGTCAGCGGGAAGCGGGTGCCCGGGGCCGCGTTCTCAGAAATGTCAATATCAATCTGATCGGAAGGGAACGTGGGCGAGTTGTCGTTAATGTCGACTATATCTACTTTAATCATGCAGATCTCTTTGTCGTTAGCAAATACCTCCATGGAGAGCTGGCATTTTGGGTTCCGCCGACACAGTGTTTCCCTGTCGATGCGTTGCTTGGTATAGAGGAGCCCGCTCTCAGGGTCCACGTCGATGAGATGTGGTGCTGAATTCTCCAAAACCCTGAAGTTGGATTTTTTCCCTTGTCCCCCTTGCCCGAGACCGAGTTTAGCATCTTTGGCGATGTTGCCTATAACCGTCCCCGGTCCTTGTTCTTCGTTAACGGAATAATTCAAGTTTTTCAAAGCCAGGGCTTGAGCCCACAGGAGAAGGAGAAATAAAACAGAAAGATACATCCTTCGGTGAGAAGCTTTTTAATTTAAAGGGATTTTTTTACGCCTCCGACTCCGACCTGTTGATTTCTTCAACACAAAATGGGTGATTTCTACCATTCAGGATCAAACACACAGTTCCGTTCATCGTGGAATCTAGAAGTCAATCTGGAGCACCGATTTAAATTCCCTTTTCTCTCTCTCTCGCTCTCCTTTCCCTTACAGAAAACGGTGGTGCTCGTGGACACCTAATTTAAATTCAGTTGAACGCCCAGGCTCATCTCAGGAATAATCGCAAACCGGTCTGTCTCCAACCGAATAGAATAGCCGTTCTGCGTTCCCGTGCTCTCTCTGTCGCTCTCTTGCCTGAAACACAAAGGGGGTAAATCATATTATATGTTAATAAAGTGTATTTATATATCAATATACTAGACATAATGAATCGTTTTGACTTGACGATAATAATAATATCCTTAGCTGTGGGTGAATATGCAGTGACTGAGTCCTTCAACATGAAACGCACAACTAATGCGTAAATCATTCCCACAATGGATGGGGATCGCCTGTCAATTAGGTAACCTTGAGACGCGTCGGGGAGGCGCAGTGCTAATGATACACAGGGCTTTGTGTTGTTGTCCTTTTGATCGTATGGATATGTGCTCTATAAACTGTGCGTTATAGGACATCTGTCACACGCGCTTCAATAGCTTATTCAAATGGGTTATTAGGATGCACATGACAACGGTCAGAAGTATGAATAAATATGTCATTTTTCCCTGTGACACATTCGGCAGTTTATAACTAAAGAAATATATGAATGTATAGCCATATCTAAATCAATAGCTATGTCGCCACCTGATTTGAGTAACCCTTATGAATAGGAATGCGTTCAAATCAGCCTCTTACACGCATTACCAAATTAGCATAATCCGCCTAAATGATCCAAAGGGAAATGATAAATACCGAGACACAAAACAAGACTAGAATCAAGACTCCTATGTATTCCGTTCCAGCTCATCCCTGGGCTGGCGAGGCTCCTGGCTTCTCAGAAGCTGTTGCATCCACACCGAGAGACTGGAGAGGTTTGGTAAAACTCCCGTTATCCGTTTATCCGGTTGAAACGCCGTATAGCCTTCCTGGTGAGAATACCAATCCTATAGTAAACACCTGCGCTACGACAGTGGACCAGAGAAGGGTTAAAAACATCCACTTACCGAAAGGTATCAGGTTAAATACAACATCCAGATAATCCCTGGTTGTGGTTTATGTTAAAAGCCAATCCCGTCGCCTGGTCTGTTGCCCTGTTCTTCCTTCCCCGGGTGGAGAGAATGAAGGCACCAAGCAGGTCCGACCGCCGCAGACCAGCAGCGCTACGAGCGGTGCGGGCTCAGCTATCGAAGTAGAAGTGTTCCAGAAAAAGTATGACTGTAATGTCAATGAGCTCGTTCCGTTCTCCTCTCCGTTCTCCCCGCGCGGCTGATTAGAATGCAGAGGCTCGCCTTCCCCTCGCGGTGAGTCACCGGTTTCTTCCAGGAGAATGTTTCTGACAAGATATCCAAATGGGAAATATAGATCCACGGCGGTTATTAGAGACGTGATCACCGGTCCCGTGAGCTGCACTGATGCCCCCGGTTACACGTTCCCATATAGCGGCATGTCCTTGTCGGTTCTCACTCTCCGGTTTAAAAGACAGACAGCCAGCGGTGGGTTATGGTCAATGTGTCAATAACAACTGTCCTATTCAAAACGTTCCACAGTTGATATTGTCTGTAAACGTAGCGAGCCTGTAAATTGTCCTTGTCAGTTTAAAAAATGTGAATAAAAAAACGGACGGATGGATTATTATGTTTCCCATGCGGGTCTGTTCATCCCCGCCGCACCGCTTCTCTCGGACTAAACTCTGCTCAACTCATGGTGCGTTAAACATTCTTACTGATGCAGCGCTAACCAATAGATTTGAAGAGGTGGGTACGACTCTCGGCCTATAGGATTTGACCGTGTCCGTAACAAGGGAGGGATTTAAAAACCGGTTGACAGAATACAGATTGGTAGGTGGTCCCTAGGCGCAACCGACACGAACAGAATGGATAGTCCTTCGTTCCTCTGCTTTCCATTTGCAACATTCAAAAACAGACCCGGTTTTGATTTGAACCACTCCACCTAGCAGCTGTTTAGGACTATATTTGGTTGTCTATTTCAGCGAGACAGATCGTTCATGTTGTTCACCACGTGGTGTTAGTTCATATGTTATAGGCTATGTGTGTATTAACATAGCCTACCCTTTTCCCGAGAACAAGTTCAACTTTTGGGTTGTGTGTGTGTGTGTGTGTGTGTGTGTGTGTGTGTCCTATGAGAACATAATGTAATTGTTGGATCATCTCTTTCAGTACAAGGACAGATGGTTTTGATATAGTGATTTGATATGTAGTAAATGGAGCTGAAACGTGACTGATTGATTATGGTCGCGTTTATGCTGTTCTCTGTTCTCTCACATGCATATATTTATGTTATTCAGAACAACCAGTTCAAAATGAAGCCTTTATGCCTGTTTGGTGCCCCAGCAAAAACCCAACCGCAGAGAGACCTGGGTATGAACCCAGCGCCCCGTTACCAGTGGAAAGCATGTGGGTGTCTGTATAGGGCGAGGCAGTCGGCCCAGACTGTTTCTAACGGATCAGAAACATACTTCACCTTGCCTCATGAATACCTAGTGTTATTACTGTTCACAGTTCACAGTCTGCTGTGATGAAGTCTACAAATTACATATTGGTTTGCTTTTGTTTGGGGCTGTTTCTCAACCATGTCCAATATGCTTTGAGTGTGTGTGTGTTTAGTGTGTGTGTGTGTGTGTGTGTTTAGTGTGTGTGTGTGTGTGAGTTTAGTGTGTGTTTGTGTTTTGGTTTTGTTGTGGATGTTTCTCGACCACATCCAATATGCTTTGGGTGTGGGTGTGTGTTTAGTGTGTGTGTGGGTGTGTGTTGTGTGTGTGTGTGGGTGTGTGTTTAGTGTGTGTGTGGGTGTGTGTTTAGTGTGTGTGTGTTTAGTGTGTGTGTGTGTTTAGTGTGTGTGTTTTGGTTTTGGTTTTGTTTGGGGCTGTTTCTCAACCACGTCCAATATGCTTTGAGTGTGTGTGTGTGTGTGTTTAGTGTGTGTGTGTGTTTAGTGTGTGTATGTGTGTGTTTAGTGTGTGTTTGTGTTTTGGTTTTGTTGTGGATGTTTCTCGACCACATCCAATATGCTTTGGGTGTGGGTGTGTGTTTAGTGTGTGTGTGGGTGTGTGTTTAGTGTGTGTGTGTGTTTAGTGTGTGTGTGTGTGTGTGTTTAGTGTGTGTGTGTGTTTAGTGTGTGTGTTTTGGTTTTGGTTTTGTTTGGGGCTGTTTCTCAACCACGTCCAATATGCTTTGAGTGTGTGTGTGTGTGTGTGTTTAGTGTGTGTGTGTGTGTGTTTAGTGTGTGTGTGTGTTTAGTGTGTGTGTGTGTGTGTTTAGTGTGTGTGTGTGTTTAGTGTGTGTGTTTTGGTTTTGGTTTTGTTTGGGGCTGTTTCTCAACCACGTCCAATATGCTTTGAGTGTGTGTGTGTGTGTTTAGTGTGTGTGTGTGTGTGTTTAGTGTGTGTGTAGGCTATGTGTGTGTGTGTAGTGTGTGTGTAGTGTGTGTGTGTGTAGTGTGTGTGTGTTTAGTGTGTGTGTGTTTAGTGTGTGTGTGTGTTTAGTGTGTGTGTGTTTAGTGTGTGTGTGTTTAGTGTGTGTGTGTTTAGTGTGAGTGTGTGTTTAGTGTGTGTGTTTTGGTTTTGGTTTTGTTTGGGGCTGTTTCTCAACCACGTCCAATATACTTTGAGTGTGTGTGTGTGTGTGTGTTTAGTGTGTGTGTGTGTGTGTGTTTAGTGTGTGTTTTGGTTTTGTTGTGGATGTTTCTCGACCACATCCAATATGCTTTGAGTGTGGGTGTGTGTTGTGTGTTTAGCGTGTGTGTTTAGTGTGTATGTGTGTGTGTGTTTAGTGTGTTTGTGTGTGTGTGTTAGTGTGTGTGTGTTTAGTGTGTGTGTAGGCTATGTGTGTGTGTTTAGTGTGTGTGTAGGCTATGTGTGTGTGTAGGCTATGTGTGTGTGTTTAGTGTGTTTGTGTTTAGTGTGTGTGTAGGCTATGTGTGTGTGTTTAGTGTGTGTGTAGGCTATGTGTGTGTGTTTGGTGTGTGTGTAGGCTATGTGTGTGTGTTTAGTGTGTGTGTAGGCTATGTGTGTGTGTGTAGTGTGTGTGTGTAGGCTATGTGTGTGTGTGTAGTGTGTGTGTGTTTAGTGTGTGTGTGTTTAGTGTGTGTGTGTGTTTAGTGTGTGTGTTTTGGTTTTGGTTTTGTTTGGGGCTGTTTCTCAACCACGTCCAATATGCTTTGAGTGTGTGTGTGTGTGTTTAGTGTGTGTGTGTGTGTGTGTGTGTTTAGTGTGTGTTTTGGTTTTGTTGTGGATGTTTCTCGACCACATCCAATATGCTTTGAGTGTGGGTGTGTGTTGTGTGTTTAGCGTGTGTGTTTAGTGTGTATGTGTGTGTGTGTTTAGTGTGTTTGTGTGTGTGTGTTTAGTGTGTGTGTGTTTAGTGTGTGTGTAGGCTATGTGTGTGTGTTTAGTGTGTGTGTAGGCTATGTGTGTGTGTAGGCTATGTGTGTGTGTTTAGTGTGTTTGTGTTTAGTGTGTGTGTAGGCTATGTGTGTGTGTTTAGTGTGTGTGTAGGCTATGTGTGTGTGTTTAGTGTGTGTGTAGGCTATGTGTGTGTGTTTAGTGTGTGTGTAGGCTATGTGTGTGTGTGTGTAGGCTATGTGTGTGTGTGTAGTGTGTGTGTGTTTAGTGTGTGTGTGTTTAGTGTGTGTGTGTGTTTAGTGTGTGTGTTTTGGTTTTGGTTTTGTTTGGGGCTGTTTCTCAACCACGTCCAATATGCTTTGAGTGTGTATGTGTGTGTTTAGTGTGTTTGTGTGTGTGTTTAGTGTGTGTGTGTGTGTGTTTAGTGTGTGTGTAGGCTATGTGTGTGTGTAGGCTATGTGTGTGTGTTTAGTGTGTGTGTGTTTAGTGTGTGTGTAGGCTATGTGTGTGTGTTTAGTGTGTGTGTAGGCTATGTGTGTGTGTGTAGTGTGTGTGTAGGCTATGTGTGTGTGTTTAGTGTGTGTGTAGGCTATGTGTGTGTGTTTAGTGTGTGTAGGCTATGTGTGTGTGTGTAGTGTGTGTGTAGGCTATGTGTGTGTGTAGTGTGTGTGTGTTTAGTGTGTGTGTTTAGTGTGTGTGTGGGCTATGTGTGTGTGTGTTTAGTGTGTGTGTAGGCTATGTGTGTGTGTTTAGTGTGTGTGTGTAGGCTATGTGTGTGTGTTTAGTGTGTGTGTGGGCTATGTGTGTGTGTGTAGTGTGTGTGTAGGCTATGTGTGTGTGTGTGTAGTGTGTGTGTAGGCTATGTGTGTGTGTGTAGTGTGTGTGTAGGCTATGTGTGTGTGTTTAGTGTGTGTGTAGGTTATGTGTGTGTAGTGTGTGTGTAGTGTGTGTTTAGTGTGTGTGTGGGCTATGTGTGTGTGTGTTTAGTGTGTGTGTAGGCTATATGTGTGTGTAGTGTGTGTGTAGGCTATGTGTGTGTGTAGTGTGTGTGTAGGCTATGTGTGTGTTTAGTGTGTGTGTAGTCTATGTGTGTGTAGTGTGTGTGTAGTGTCTGTTTAGTGTGTGTGTGGGCTATGTGTGTGTGTGTTTAGTGTGTGTGTAGGCTATGTGTGTGTGTAGTGTGTGTGTAGGCTATGTGTGTGTGTGTGTAGTGTGTGTGTAGGCTATGTGTGTGTGTGTAGTGTGTGTAGGCTATGTGTGACTATGGGCTGAACACAACAGCAGCAGTCTGGAGGAAAACCAACCAGCAGCCCTGATGAAATGTCACCAAAGCCGTGTGAGATAAAGCAGACCATTAGTAGCTTCCTCCATTAGCTCAATTAAACGGCCGCAGGAGAAGTTCCAACACAAACCGGCATTGGAAGGAGCCGGACTGAATAGCTACATTAAAACACAATTTCGCAAATTACATTTCAATTTAATGGCGACAGTCTTTCTTCAGGTAATGAGAGTGAATGGTTGTTAAGGAACGCAGGCTAGCCGGTTGCACATTTACAAAACATGGAAAATCTCTCTTTCTGCATTATCGCTCTCTTTTTCTCATTCTCACTCCCCCTCTCTCCCGTTTTCTCCCCTTTTTTATCTCTCTCTCTGTCTCTATTTCTCTCTGTGTCTATTTCTCTCTGTCTCTATTTCTCTCTGTCTCTATTTCTCTCTGTCTCTATTTCTCTCTGTCTTTCTCTCCATAGGTGGGGTTTAACGTGGGCAGAAAATGTTTTTTTCTGTGCAGGAAAATTCTCCAAGGAGGTTATTTCTCCAGATCTCTGTGCCTTTTCACGAGCATTTCCATGTTCTCTGTGAGCGTGTCCCAAATGGCCCCCTATTCCTACTACTATTGACTAGGGCCATTAGAGTTCTGGTCCAAAGTAGTGCACTATAAACGGAGTGGACATAACATTAAGAACGCCTGCTCTTTCCATGACATAGACTGACCAGGTGAATCCAGGTGGAAGTTATGATCCCTTATTGGTCACTTGTTAAATCCACTTCAATCAGTGTAGATGAAGGGGAGGAGACGAGTTAAAGAAGGGTTTTTAAGCCTTGAGACAGTTGAGACATGGATTGTGTTGGTGTGCCGTTCAGAGGGTCAATGGGAAAGACAAAATATTTAAGTGCCTTTGAACAGGGTAAAGGGTCACCCCCCCAGACACGTCCCACTGTAGACAGGAGGACAGGGTCAATCTGTCTCACCCCCCAGACACGTCCCACTGTAGACAGGAGGACAGGGTCAATCTGTCTCACCCCCCAGGCACGTCCCACTGTAGACAGGAGGACAGGGTCAATCTGTCTCACCCCCCCAGGCACGTCCCACTGTAGACAGGAGGACAGGGTCAATCTGTCTCACCCCCCAGGCACGTCCCACTGTAGACAGGAGGACAGGGTCAATCTGTCTCACCCCCCAGACACGTCCCACTGTAGACAGGAGGACAGGGTCAATCTGTCTCACCCCCCAGGCACGTCCCACTGTAGACAGGAGGACAGGGTCAATCTGTCTCACCCCCCAGGCACGTCCCACTGTAGACAGGAGGACAGGGTCAATCTGTCTCACCCCCCCAGGCACGTCCCACTGTAGACAGGAGGACAGGGTCAATCTGTCTCACCCCCCAGACACGTCCCACTGTAGACAGGAGGACAGGGTCAATCTGTCTCACCCCCCAGGCACGTCCCACTGTAGACAGGAGGACAGGGTCAATCTGTCTCACCCCCCAGGCACGTCCCACTGTAGACAGGAGGACAGGGTCAATCTGTCTCACCCCCCAGACACGTCCCACTGTAGACAGGAGGACAGGGTCAATCTGTCTCACCCCCCCAGGCACGTCCCACTGTAGACAGGAGGACAGGGTCAATCTGTCTCACCCCCCAGGCACGTCCCACTGTAGAGAGGAGGACAGGGTCAATCTGTCTCACCCCCCAGGCACGTCCCACTGTAGACAGGAGGACAGGGTCAATCTGTCTCACCCCCCAGACACGTCCCACTGTAGACAGGAGGACAGGGTCAATCTGTCTCACCCCCCAGGCACGTCCCACTGTAGACAGGAGGACAGGGTCAATCTGTCTCACCCCCCAGACACGTCCCACTGTAGACAGGAGGACAGGGTCAATCTGTCTCACCCCCCCAGACACGTCCCACTGTAGACAGGAGGACAGGGTCAATCTGTCTCACCCCCCAGACACGTCCCACTGTAGACAGGAGGACAGGGTCAATCTGTCTCACCCCCCAGGCACGTCCCACTGTAGACAGGAGGACAGGGTCAATCTGTCTCACCCCCCAGACACGTCCCACTGTAGAGAGGAGGACAGGGTCAATCTGTCTCACCCCCCAGGCACGTCCCACTGTAGACAGGAGGACAGGGTCAATCTGTCTCACCCCCCAGGCACGTCCCACTGTAGACAGGAGGACAGGGTCAATCTGTCTCACCCCCCAGACACGTCCCACTGTAGAGAGGAGGACAGGGTCAATCTGTCTCACCCCCCAGGCACGTCCCACTGTAGACAGGAGGACAGGGTCAATCTGTCTCACCCCCCAGGCACGTCCCACTGTAGAGAGGAGGACAGGGTCAATCTGTCTCACCCCCCAGACACGTCCCACTGTAGACAGGAGGACAGGGTCAATCTGTCTCACCCCCCAGGCACGTCCCACTGTAGACAGGAGGACAGGGTCAATCTGTCTCACCCCCCCAGGCACGTCCCACTGTAGACAGGAGGACAGGGTCAATCTGTCTCACCCCCCAGACACGTCCCACTGTAGACAGGAGGACAGGGTCAATCTGTCTCACCCCCAGGCACGTCCCACTGTAGACAGGAGGACAGGGTCAATCTGTCTCACCCCCCAGGCACGTCCCACTGTAGACAGGAGGACAGGGTCAATCTGTCTCACCCCCCAGACACGTCCCACTGTAGACAGGAGGACAGGGTCAATCTGTCTCACACCCCCCAGACACGTCCCACTGTAGAGAGGAGGACAGGGTCAATCTGTCTCACCCCTCAGACACGTCCCACTGTAGACAGGAGGACAGGGTCAATCTGTCTCACCCCCCAGGCACGTCCCACTGTAGAGAGGAGGACAGGGTCAATCTGTCTCACCCCCCAGACACGTCCCACTGTAGAGAGGAGGACAGGGTCAATCTGTCTCACCCCCCAGACACGTCCCACTGTAGAGAGGAGGACAGGGTCAATCTGTCTCACCCCCCAGACACGTCCCACTGTAGAGAGGAGGACAGGGTCAATCTGTCTCACCCCCCAGACACGTCCCACTGTAGAGAGAAGGACAGGGTCAATCTGTCTCACCCCCCAGACACGTCCCACTGTAGAGAGGAGGACAGGGTCAATCTGTCTCACCCCCCAGACATGTCCCACTGTAGAGAGGAGGACAGGGCCAATCTGTCTCACCCCCCAGACACGTCCCACTGTAGAGAGGAGGACAGGGTCAATCTGTCTCACCCCTCAGACACGTCCCACTGTAGACAGGAGGACAGGGTCAATCTGTCTCACCCCCCAGGCACGTCCCACTGTAGACAGGAGGACAGGGTCAATCTGTCTCACCCCCCAGACACATCCCACCATTGAGAGGACAACAATCCTATAGCCTGGGTTACCTACCACCTCTCAGTGTTTATCTAATCCTATAGCCTGGGTTACCTACCACCTCTCAGTGTTTATCTAATCCTATAGCCTGGGTTACCTACCACCTCTCAGTGTTTATCTAATCCTATAGCCTGGGTTACCTACCACCTCTCAGTGTTTATCTAATCCTATAGCCTGGGTTACCTACCACCTCTCAGTGTTTATCTAATCCTATAGCCTGGGTTACCTACCACCTCTCAGTGTTTATCTAATCCTATAGCCTGGGTTACCTACCACCTCTCAGTGTTTATCTAATCCTATAGCCTTGATATTATGAGACTAGAATGAAGTTATTTTCCTCCAAACAGAATAAAGGAGGCCCTTGTTGTGTAAAGGTCCGTCTGCCTGTATGAGATACAGAACAGTTACCTTTCATTGACTTCAACACACAGAATGCACTCATTCAATTCACAATAATGACTCAATGCAGAACACTGACAAATGGGCAACACCTCAGCAGCATGCCATTTAGAGATGCAATCCTGATGGCCCCTATTCCCTACGTAGTGTACCCTATTCCCTACGTAGTGTACCCTATTCCCTACGTAGTGTACCCTATTCCCTACGTAGTGCACCCTATTCCCTACGTAGTGTACCCTATTCCCTACGTAGTGTACCCTATTCCCTACGTAGTGTACCCTATTCCCTACGTAGTGCCCTATGGGCGCCTGGTTAAATGTAGTGCACTACAATAGGATAGGGTGTCATAGAGGACGTATTGTAACAGAGATGGTGAAGAGACACTACAATAGGATAGGGTGTCATAGAGGACGTATTGTAACAGAGATGGTGAAGGGGCAGGCGGGACACTTACACTAAACTATCTAATTAAAGGCTTCTGCTTCTTCAGAACAGGTAGAGATTTCTCACCGGTGGACGTGGCTTTCTTCTTCTCACAATCGAATTGCTTAGAGAGAATGAAGACCACACACACACACACACACACACACACACACACACACACACACACACACACACACACACACACACACACACACACACAGTGAAACTCCATGTGGAAACGCTATACAATCTGCATGCACCCAGGGTCTCTCAAAGCCTCATGCCAATGTAATTTTACCTGGAGAAGGAACGAGAGATGGAGGGAGAGAAAGAGAGAGAGATAGAGGGAGAGAAAGAGAGAGAAGGAGGGAGAGAAAGAGAGAGAGATAGAGGGAGAGAAAGACAGAGACAGAGGGAGTGAAAGAGAGAGAAGGAGGGAGAGAAAGAGAGAGAGATAGAGGGAGAGAAAGACAGAGATAGAGGGAGTGAAAGAGAGAGAAGGATGGAGAGAAAGAGAGAGATGGAGGGGGTGAAAGAGAGAGAAGGAGGGAGAGAAAGAGAGAGATGGACAGAATCACAGGGTGAGATGGAGGGAGAGAAAGAGAGAGATGGATGTCATTCCTGTGACATCGGTTGCTGTAGGTGTCCTGGAGGGCAAGTAGTTTGCCCCTGGTGATGCGTTGGGATGACCGCACCACCCTCTGGAGAGCCCTGCGGTTGCGGTCGGTGCATTTTTTATACCAGGCGGTGATACAGCCTGACAGGATGCTCTCAATGGCGCATCTATAGAAGTTTGTGAGGGTTTTAGGTGCCAAGCCAAAATCTCTTTAGCCTCCTGAGGTTGAAGAGGTGCTGTTGAGCCTTCTTCACCACACTATGCATACACAGCATCTCTTTCTACCTGCAGAATGAACTCTTCTCTTCGTCAGAGCTGCTTTCTTCCTGCAGGTTATAGATAAGAGCCATAAAATATACATTCTAATTATTGTTTTGTCAGTTTGAAAACCCTGGGAAATAAAAAGATCAACCTTAGTCAATGTGGAAGAGGGGAACAACACACACACACACACACACACACACACACACACACACACACACACACACACACACACACACACACACACACACACACACACACACACACACACACACACACACACCCACATGCACACACACATGCAAACACACACACACATGCACACATACCTTTTCTCCACGTCTCCTTTGTCAACAGTTAATTAACGTTTGAGAGATTAAATTAGGAAACAAACCGTGGAGTTTCGCAAGGCGTTGAACGGGTTCACCACAAACTGACAAAGAGAAAAGCTCTGGAGAAAACAACACACGTAGACTCCCCTGTGTCCCAAATAGCTCCCTATTCCCTACATCGTGCACTACGCTTGACCAGAGTCCTATGGGTTAATAGGGGTCCATTTGGCACGTGGACAGACAGACACCCAAATGTTTTATCTTGACTTATTCCACTGATGGCTTATTAATTCCGTTTTTTTTTTTCTTCAATTTAACGTCGGGAAAACAACGTCTATTTGCTAATTAGCTATGTCTCTTTAAGTGTGACTCGACAGAGACGGCGTTCCATTGAAATTCAACAGGGCCTGTGTGCTACAGAGACCAAAGACAGACAGTGTTAAAGCCTCTCTCTTTATTGAGACTATACAAAGGGACAGTAGTCCCACCAGGTCGTCCGTAGTTTATTATTCCTAATAGCCGTTCTAACTAACCACCAAGGAACCATGGGTAATTACCATATCTGAGGAGCAAGAAACCATGTCGTTGATGTATTGACTACACTGACTAAATGGTCAAGTACTGAGACAGACACTTAGTGTACAAAACATTAAGAACACCACAAAGTGGAGTCGCAATTCAACGGCTCAGACACGAGACGTATGTGGCAGGGTCGACAGGAAATCACGGACTACAAAAAGAAAACCAGCCACATCACAGACACTGACGTCAATCTTCCAGACAAACTAAACACCTTCTTTGCTTTGAGGATAATAGAATGTCACCGACGCGGCCCGCTAACAAGGACAGCAGGCCCCCCCTCGCCTTCTCCGTGGCCGACGTAAGACATTTAAACATGTTAACCCTCGCAAGGCTGCTGGCCCAGACGGCATCCCTAGCAGCGTCCTCAGAGCATGCGCAGACCAGCTGGCTGGTGTGTTTACGGACATATTCAATCGCTCTCTATCCCAGTCTGCTGTCCCCACATGCCTCAAGATGGCCACCATTGTTCCTGTACCCAAGAAGGCAAAGATAACTGAACTTAATGATTACCGCCCCGTAGCACTCACTTCTGTCATCATGAAGTGCTTTGAGAGGCTAGTCAAGGATCATATCACCTCTACCTTACCTGACACCCTAGACCCACTTCAATTTTCTTACTGCCCCAATAGATCCACAGACGAGGCTGGAGAAATTTGTCTTGTCACCTAAAACCCTGACAAACTTTTACAGATGCACAATTGAGAGCATCCTGTCGGGCTGTATCACCGCCTGGTACGGCAACTGCACCGCCCTCAACCGCAAGGCTCTCCAGATGGTGGTGCGGTCTGCACAACGCATCACCGGGGGCAAACTACCTGCTCTCCAGGACACCTACAGCACCCGATGTTACAGGAAGGCCAAAAAGATCATCAAGGACAACAAACACCCAAGCCACTGCCTGTTCACTACCATCCAGAAGGCGAGGTCAGTACAGGTGCATCAAAGCTGGGACTGAGAGACTGAAAAACAGCTTCTATCTCAAGGCCATCAGACTGCTAAACAGCCATCACTAACACAGAGACGCTGCTGCCTACATACAGACTTGAAATCACTGGCCACTTTAATAAATGGATCACAAGTCACTTTAATAATGCCACTTTAATAATGGTTACATATCTTACATTACTCATCTCATATGTATATACTGTATCTTATACCAACCATCTACTGCATCATGGCTGTGCTGCACGGCCATCGCTCATCCATATATTTATATATTCCATCCCTTTAGATGTGTGTGTATTAGGTAGTTGTTGTGGAATTGTTAGATATTACTGCACTGTCGAAACTAGAAGCACAAGCATTTCGCTGCACTCACATTGAAATCTGCTAACCATGTGTATGTGACCAATAACATTTGATTTGATTTGACCTTACACATTTTGCTATTAATTTTTCCCCCCTCAGAACAGCCTCAATTCGTCGAGGGACTCTACAAGGTGTTGAAACTGTTCCACAGGGATGCTGGCCCATGTTGACTCCAATACTTCGCACAGTTGTGTCAAGTTGGCTGGATGTCCTTTGGGTGCTGGACCATTCATGATACACACAGGAAATTGCTGAGCATGAAAAACTCAACAGCTTTAAAGTTCTTGACACAAACCGTGTGCCTGGCACCTACTACCGTAAGCCTCTCAAGGCTTAAAAATCCTTATTTAATCTGTCTCCTCCCCTTCATCTACTCTGATTGAAGGGAATTTAAAAAGTGACATCAATAAGGGATCATAGCTGTCACCTGGATTTATCTGGTACGTCTATGTCATGGAAAGAGCAGGTGTCCTTAATGTTTTTTACACTCAAAGAGATTTATACTGGCCCAGTCCCTGGTAATGAGATATATACTGGCCCAGTCCCTGGTACTGAGATATATACTGGCCCAGTCCCTGGTACTGAGATATATACTGGCCCAGTCCCTGGTAATGAGATATATACTGGCCCAGTCCCTGGTACTGAGATATATACTGGCCCAGTCCTTGATACTGAGATATATACTGGCCCAGTCCCTAGTAATGAGATTTATACAGGCCCAGTCCCTGGTAATGAGATATATACTGGCCCAGTCCCTGGTACTGAGATATATACTGGCCCAGTCCCTGGTACTGAGATATATACTGGCCCAGTCCCTGGTACTGAGAATATATACTGGCCCAGTCCCTGGTACTGAGATATATACTGGCCCAGTCCCTGGTACTGAGATATATACTGGCCCAGTCCCTGGTACTGAGATATATACTGGCCCAGTCCCTGGTACTGAGATATATACTGGCCCAGTCCCTGGTACTGAGATATATACTGGCCCAGTCCCTGGTACTGAGAATATATACTGGCCCAGTCCCTGGTACTGAGATATATACTGGCCCGGTCCCTGGTACTGAGATATATACTGGCCCTGTCCCCGGTACTGAGATATATACTGGCCCCGTCCCTGGTACTGAGATATATACTGGCCCAGTCCCTGGTAATGATATATTATACTGGCCCAGTCCTGGTAACTTGAGATATATACGTGGCCCAGTCCCTGGTACTGAGATATATACTGGCCCAGTCCCATGGTAATGAGATATATACTGGC
>NW_021823229.1:29427-51596 GCF_901001165.1 Salmo trutta
GATAAAACACTGAGAGGTGGTAGGTAACCCAGGCTATAGGATTAGATAAACATGAGAGGTGGTAGGTAACCCAGGCTATAGGATGTAGATAAACACTGAGAGGTGGTAGGTAACCCAGGTATAGGATTAGATAAACACTGAGAGGTGGTAGGTAACCCAGGCTATAGGATTAGATAAACACTGAGAGGTGGTAGGTAACCCAGGCTATAGGATTAGATAAACACTGAGAGGTGGTAGGTAACCCAGGCTATAGGATTAGATAAACACTGAGATGAGAGGTGGGTAGGTAACCCAGGCTATAGGATTAGATAAACACTGAGAGGTGGTAGGTAACCCAGGCTATAGGATTAGATAAACTGAGAGTGGGGTAGGTAACCCAGGCTATAGGATTGTTGTTTATCAATGGTGGGATGTGTCTGGGGGGTGAGACAGATTGACCCTGTCCTCCTGTCTACAGTGGGATGCCTGGGGGGTGGAGACAGATTACCCTGTCCTCCTGTCTACAGTGGGACGTGTCTGGGGGTGAGAAGATGACCCTGTCTCCTCTACAGTGGGACGCTGTCTGGGGGGGTGAGACAGATTGACCTGTCCTCCTCTCTACAGTGGGACGTGTCTGGGGGTGTGAGACAGATGACCCTGTCCTCCTCTCTACAGTGGGAGTGTCTGGGGGGTGAGACAGATTGACCCTGTCCTTCCTCTACAGTGGGACGTGTCTGGGGGGTGAGACAGATGGACCCTGTCCTCTCTCTACAGTGGGACGTGTCTGAGGGGTGAGACAGATTGACCTGTCCTCCTCTTACAGCTGGACGTGTCTGGGGGGTGAGACAGATTGACCCTGTCCTCCTCTCTACAGTGGGACGTGTCTGGGGGGTGAGACAGATTGACCTGTCCTCCTCTCTACAGTGGGACGTGTCGGGGGGTGAGACAGATTGACCCTGCCTCCTCTCTACAGTGGGAGTGCACTGGGGGGTGAGCAGATGACCCTGTCCTCCTGTCTACAGTGGGACGTGCCTGGGGGTGAGACAGATTGACCCTGTCTCCTCTACAGTGGGACGTGTCTGGGGGGGTGAGACAGATTGACCCTGTCCTCCTCTCTACAGTGGGACGTGCCTGGGGGGTGAGACAGATTGACCCTGTCCTCCTGTCTACAGTGGGACGTGTCTGAGGGGTGAGACAGATTGACCCTGTCCTCCTCTCTACGTGGGACGTGTCTGGGGGGTGAGACAGATTGACCCTGTCCTCCTCTCTACAGTGGACGTGTCTGGGGGGTGAGACAGATTGACCTGTCCTCCTCTCTACAGTGGGACGTGTCTGGGGGTGAGACAGATTGACCCTGTCCTTCTCTCTACAGTGGGACGTGTCTGGGGGGTGTGAGACAGATTGACCCTGTCCTCCTCTCTACAGTGGGACGTGTCTGAGGGGTGAGACAGATTGGACCCTGTCCTCCTCTCTACAGCTGGACGTGTCTGGGGGGTGAGACAGATGACCCTGTCCTCCTCTCTACAGTGGGACGTGTCTGGGGGGTGAGACAGATTGACCCTGTCCTCCTCTCTACAGTGGGACGTGTCTGGGGGGTGAGACAGATTGACCCTGTCCTCCTCTCTACAGTGGGACGTGCCTGGGGGGTGAGACAGATTGACCCTGTCCTCCGTCTACAGTGGGACGTGCCTGGGGGGTGAGACAGATTGACCTGTCCTCCTCTCTACAGTGGGACGTGTCTGGGGGGTGAGACAGATTGACCCTGTCCTCCTCTCTACAGTGGGACGTGCCTGGGGGGTGAGACAGATTGACCCTGTCCTCCTCTCTACAGTGGGAGTGCTGGGGGGTGCGGGGGGTGAGACAGATTGACCCTGTCCTCCTGTCTACAGTGGGACGTGCCTGGGGGGTGAGACAGATTGACCCTGTCCTCCTGTCTACAGTGGGACGTGCCTGGGGGGTGAGACAGATTGACCCTGTCCTCCTGTCTACAGTGGGACGTGCCTGGGGGGGTGAGACAGATTGACTGTCCTCCTCTCTACAGTGGTGACGGCCTGGGGGGTGAGACAGATTGACCCTGTCCTCCTGTCTACAGTGGGACGTGCCTGGGGGAGTGAGACAGATTGACCCTGTCCTCCTGTCTACAGTGGGACGTGCCTGGGGGGTGAGACAGATTTGACCCTGTCCTCCTCTCTACAGTGGGACGTGTCTGGGGGGTGAGACAGATTGACCCTGTCCTCCTCTACAGTGGGACGTGCCTGGGGGGTGAGACAGATTGACCCTGTCCTCCTCTCTACAGTGGGACGTGCCTGGGGGGTGAGACAGATTGACCCTGTCCTCCTGTCTACAGTGGGACGTGCCTCGTGTGTGGGGGGTGAGAGACAGATTGACCCTGTCCTCCTGTCTACAGTGGGACGTGTCTGGGGGGGTGAGACAGATTGACCCTGTCCTCCTGTCTACAGTGGGACGTGTCTGGGGGGTGAGACAGATTGACCCTGTCCTCCTGTCTACAGTGGGACGTGTCTGGGGGGTGAGACAGATTGACCCTGTCCTCCTGTCTACAGTGGGACGTGTCTGGGGGGGTGAGACAGATTGACCCTGTCCTCCTGTCTACAGTGGGACGTGTCTGGGGGGTTGATGACAGATTGACCCTGTCCTCCTGTCTACAGTGGGACGTGTCTGGGGGGGTGAGACAGATTGACCCTGTCCTCCTGTCTACAGTGGGACGTGTCTGGGGGGTGACCCTTTACCCTGTTCAAAGGCACTTAAATATTTTGTCTTTCCCATTCACCCTCTGAATGCATACCAACACAATCCACGTCTCAACTGTCTCAAGGCTTAAAACCCTTCTTTAACCTGCCTCCTCTCCTTCATCTACACTGATTGAAGTGGATTTAACAAGTGACCAATAAGGGATCATAACTTTCACCTGGATTCACCTGGTCAGTCTATGTCATGGAAAGAGCAGGCGTTCTTAATGTTTTGTCCACTCCGTTTATAGTGCACTACTTTGGACCAGAACTCTAATGGCCCTAGTCAATAGTAGTAGGAATAGGGGGCCATTTGGGACACGCTCACAGAGAACATGGAAATGCTCGTGAAAAGGGCACAGAGATCTGGAGAAATAACCTCCTTGGAGAATTCTCCTGCACAGAAAAAAGCATTTTCTGCCCACGTTAAACCCCACCTATGGAGAGAAAAACAGAGAGAAATAGAGACAGAGAGAAATAGAGACAGAGAGAAATAGACACAGAGAGAAATAGACACAGAGAGAGAGATAAAAAAGGGGAGAAGAAGGGAGAGTGAGAATGAGAAAAAGAGAGCGATATGCAGAAAGAGAGATTTTCCATGTTTTGTAAATGTGCAACCGGCTAGCCTGCGTTCCTTAACAACCATTCACTCTCATTACCTGAAGAAAGACTGTCGCCATTAAATTGAATGTAATTTGCGAAATTGTGTTTTAATGTAGCTATTCAGTCCGGCCCCTTCCAATGCCGGTTTGTGTTGGGAACTTCTCCTGCGGCCGTTTATTGAGCTAATGGAGGAAGCTACTAATGGTCTGCTTTATCTCACACGGCTTTGGTGACATTTCATCAGGGCTGCTGGTTGGTTTTCCTCCAGACTGCTGCTGTTGTGTTCAGCCCATAGTCACACATAGCCTACACACACACTACACACACACACACATAGCCTACACACACACTACACACACACACATGGCCTACACACACACTACACACACACATAGCCCACACACACACTACACACACACATAGCCTACACACACACACACTACACACACACATAGCCTACACACACACTACACACACATATAGCCTACACACACACTAAAACACACACACACATAGCCCACACACACACTAAACACACACTACACACACACTACACACACATATCCTACACACACACTAAACACACACACATAGCCTACACACACACTACACACACACACATAGCCTACACACACACTACACACACATATAGCCTACACACACACTAAACACACACACACATAGCCCACACACACACACACTAAACACACACTACACACACACGGCCTACACACACACTAAACACACACACATAGCCTACACACACACTACACACACACACATAGTCTACACACACACTACACACATATGCCTACACACACACACTACACACACACACACATAGCCCACACACACACTAAACACACACTACACACACATAGCCTACACACACACACTAAACACACACACATAGCCTACACACACACTACACACACAGCCTACACACACACTACACACACACACACATAGCCCACACACACTAAACACACACTACACACACATAGCCTACACACACACACACTACACACACACACATAGCCTACACACACACTAACACACACACACATAGCCTACACACACACTACACACACACACATAGCCCACACACACACTAAACACACACACATAGCCTACACACACACACTAAACACACACACATAGCCTACACACACACATAGCCCACACACACACTAAACACACACATACACACACTAAACACACACACACACACTCAAAGCATATTGGACGTGGTTGAGAAACAGCCCCAAACAAAAGCAAACCAATATGTAATTTGTAGACTTCATCACAGCAGACTGTGAACGATGCTGTCTGGGTAGAAGGAGGCATAATTCAACAGTAATAACACTAGGTATTCATGAGGCAAGGTGAAGTATGTTTCTGATCCGTTAGAAACAGTCTGGGCCGACTGCCTCGCCCTATACAGACACCCACATGCTTTCCACTGGTAACGGGGCGCTGGGTTCATACCCAGGTCTCTCTGCGGTTGGGTTTTTGCTGGGGCACCAAACAGGCATAAAGGCTTCATTTTGAACTGCATGTTCTGAATAACATAAATATATGCATGTGAGAGAACAGAGAACAGCATAAACGCGACCATAATCAATCAGTCACGTTTCAGCTCCATTTACTACATATCAAATCACTATATCAAAACCATCTGTCCTTGTACTGAAAGAGATGATCCAACAATTACATTATGTTCTCATAGGACACACACACACACACACACACACACCCACACACACACACACACACACACACAACCCAAAAGTTGAACTTGTTCTCGGGAAAAGTGTAGGCTATGTTAATACACACATAGCCTTTAACATATGAACTAACACCACGTGGTGAACAACATGAACGATCTGTCTCGCTGAAATAGACAACCAAATATAGTCCTAAACAGCTGCTAGGTGGAGTGGTTCAAATCAAAACCGGGTCTGTTTTTCAATGTTGCAAATGGAAAGCAGAGGAACGAAGGACTATCCATTCTGTTCGTGTCGGTTGCGCCTAGGGACCACCTACCAATCTGTATTCTGTCAACCGGTTTTTAAATCCCTCCCTTGTTACGGACACGGTCAAATCCTATAGGCCGAGAGTCGTACCCACCTCTTCAAATCTATTGGTTAGCGCTGCATCAGTAAGAATGTTTAACGCACCATGAGTTGAGCAGAGTTTAGTCCGAGAGAAGCGGTGCGGCGGGGATGAACAGACCCGCATGGGAAACATAATAATCCATCCGTCCGTTTTTTTATTCACATTTTTTAAACTGACAAGGACAATTTACAGGCTCCCTACGTTTACAGACAATATCAACTGTGGAACGTTTTGAATAGGACAGTTGTTATTGACACATTGACCATAACCCACCGCTGGCTGTCTGTCTTTTAAACCGGAGAGTGAGAACCGACAAGGACATGCCGCTATATGGGAACGTGTAACCGGGGGCATCAGTGCAGCTCACGGGACCGGTGATCACGTCTCTAATAACCGCCGTGGATCTATATTTCCCATTTGGAATCTTGTCAGAAACATTCTCCTGGAAGAAACCGGTGACTCACCGCGAGGGGAAGGCGAGCCTCTGCATTCTAATCAGCCGCGCGGGGAGAACGGAGAGGAGAACGGAGAGGAGAACGGAACGAGCTCATTGACATTACAGTCATACTTTTTCTGGAACACTTCTCCTTCGGTAGCTGAGCCCGCACCGCTCGTAGCGCTGCTGGTCTGCGGCGGTCGGACCTGCTTGGTGCCTTCATTCTCTCCACCCGGGGAAGGAAGAACAGGGCAACAGACCAGGCGACGGGATTGGCTTTTAACATAAACCACAACCAGGGATTATCTGGATGTTGTATTTAACCTGATACCTTTCGGTAAGTGGATGTTTTTAACCCTTCTCTGGTCCACTGTCGTAGCGCAGGTGTTTACTATAGGATTGGTATTCTCACCAGGCAAGCTATACGGCGTTTCAACCGGATAAACGGATAACGGGAGTTTTACCAAACCTCTCCAGTCTCTCGGTGTGGATGCAACAGCTTCTGAGAAGCCAGGAGCCTCGCCAGCCCAGGGATGAGCTGGAACGGAATACATAGGAGTCTTGATTCTAGTCTTGTTTTGTGTCTCGGTATTTATCATTTCTCTTTGGATCATTTAGGCGGATTATGCTAATTTGGTAATGCGTGTAAGAGGCTGATTTGAACGCATTCCTATTCATAAGGGTTACTCAAATCAGGTGGCGACATAGCTATTGATTTAGATATGGCTATACATTCATATATTTCTTTAGTTATAAACTGCCGAATGTGTCACAGGGAAAAATGACATATTTATTCATACTTCTGACCGTTGTCATGTGCATCCTAATAACCCATTTGAATAAGCTATTGAAGCGCGTGTGACAGATGTCCTATAACGCACAGTTTATAGAGCACATATCCATACGATCAAAAGGACAACAACACAAAGCCCTGTGTATCATTAGCACTGCGCCTCCCCGACGCGTCTCAAGGTTACCTAATTGACAGGCGAACCCCATCCATTGTGGGAATGATTTACGCATTAGTTGTGCGTTTCATGTTGAAGGACTCAGTCACTGCATATTCACCCACAGCTAAGGATATTATTATTATCGTCAAGTCAAAACGATTCATTATGTCTAGTATATTGATATATAAATACACTTTATTAACATATAATATGATTTACCCCCTTTGTGTTTCAGGCAAGAGAGCGACAGAGAGAGCACGGGAACGCAGAACGGCTATTCTATTCGGTTGGAGACGGACCGGTTTGCGATTATTCCTGAGATGAGCCTGGGCGTTCAACTGAATTTAAATTAGGTGTCCACGAGAACCACCGTTTTCTGTAAGGGAAAGGAGACCGAGAGAGAGAGAAAAGGGAATTTAAATCGGTGCTCCAGATTGACTTCTAGATTCCACGATGAACGGAACTGTGTGTTTGATCCTGAATGGTAGAAATCACCCATTTTGTGTTGAAGAAATCAACAGGTCGGAGTCGGAGGCGTAAAAAAAATCCCTTTAAATTAAAAAGCTTCTCACCGAAGGATGTATCTTTCTGTTTTATTTCTCCTTCTCCTGTGGGCTCAAGCCCTGGCTTTGAAAAACTTGAATTATTCCGTTAACGAAGAACAAGGACCGGGGACGGTTATAGGCAACATCGCCAAAGATGCTAAACTCGGTCTCGGGCAAGGGGGACAAGGGAAAAAATCCAACTTCAGGGTTTTGGAGAATTCAGCACCACATCTCATCGACGTGGACCCTGAGAGCGGGCTCCTCTATACCAAGCAACGCATCGACAGGGAAACACTGTGTCGGCGGAACCCAAAATGCCAGCTCTCCATGGAGGTATTTGCTAACGACAAAGAGATCTGCATGATTAAAGTAGATATAGTCGACATTAACGACAACTCGCCCACGTTCCCTTCCGATCAGATTGATATTGACATTTCTGAGAACGCGGCCCCGGGCACCCGCTTCCCGCTGACTAGCGCTCATGACCCGGACGCTGGGGAGAACGGGCTAAAAACCTATCAAATCACACGAGACGACTACAATCTGTTTTCTCTGGATGTAAAATCCCGCGGGGACGGAACTAAATTTCCCGAGTTAGTTATCCAACGGCCGTTAGACCGGGAGGAACGTAACCATCACACCCTGATTCTAACAGCTACGGACGGCGGGGAGTATCCCAGATCAGGAACCATGCAGATTAACGTGAAAGTTATTGACTCTAACGATAACAGCCCTGTGTTTGAACAGCCCTCTTATGTTGTAGAAATCCCAGAAAAACTCCCCACCTGGGAAAGTATTGATCGATTTAAACGCCACAGACCCGGATGAGGGTTCCAATGGTCAGGTGGTGTATTCGTTCAGCGGTTATGCCCCGGATAGAATCAGAGAACTCTTCTCTATAGATTCTAGAACTGGAGTCATAAAAATCCAAGGAGAGATTGACTATGAGGAGAACCCTATTATAGAAATAGATGTTCAGGCTAAGGATTTAGGCCCTAACCCCATCCCAGGCCACTGTAAAGTAACTGTGAATGTGATTGACAGGAATGACAACTGGCCCTCCATAGGGTTTGTGTCTGTGAGGCAGGGGGCCATTAGTGAGGCAGCCCCACCAGGCACGGTCATCGCACTGGTCAGAGTCACGGATAAAGACTCTGGGAGAAACGGGAAGCTCCAGTGTCGAGTCTTGGGGAACGTTCCGTTTAAACTAGAGGAGAACTATGACAACTTCTACACCGTGGTGACGGACAGGCCTCTGGACAGAGAACAGCAGGACGAGTACAACGTCACCATCGTCGCCAAGGACAACGGCACGCCGCCCCTTAACTCCACCAAGTCCTTCACGGTGAAGATTCTAGACGAGAACGATAATGTTCCGCGCTTCACCAAAGCTGTGTATCTGCTCCAGGTGCCAGAGAACAACATCCCCGGGGAGTATCTGGGTTCCGTCCTCGCTCTAGACCCGGACCTGGGCCAGAACGGAACCGTGTTCTACTCCATCCTCAACTCCAACGTGAGCGGAGGAGACGTCAACACCTTCGTGAATGTCAACGCGGCCAACGGGGCAATCTACGCCGTGAGGTCATTCAACTACGAACAAATCAAATTCTTTGATTTTAAGGTGTTAGCGAAGGATGCTGGGTCTCCCCACCTGGAGAGCAAACACCACGGTCAGGGTCAGCGTCTTAGACGTTAACGACAATATCCCCGTCATCGTTCTCCCGCTGCTCCTGAACGACACGGCAGAGATCCACGTGCCACGGAACGTCGGCGTCGGTTACATCGTCACCACGGTGAGGGCGGTCGACAACGATTACGGCGAGAGCGGGCGGTTGACCTACGAGATCTCTGACGGTAACGAGGAGCGTCTGTTTGAGATGGACCCGGTGACGGGCGAGGTGCGGACCACTCACCCCTTCTGGGAGGACGTCAGCCCCATGGTGGAGCTGATCATCAGGGTGATGGACCACGGGAAGCCCACCCTTACCACCGCCGCACGCCTCATCGTCAAGGCCTACAGCGGGCCGCTGCCGGGCGGCGAGCCCCACATCAACGAAGAGCATCACAACTGGGACACCTCGCTCCCTCTCATCGTCACCTTATCCATCATCTCCATGATGCTGCTGGCTGCCATGGTAACCATCGCCGTGAAGTGCAAACGGGAGAACAAGGAGATCAGGACTTACAACTGCCGCATCGCGGAGTACTCTCACCCACAGCTGGGCAAAGGCAAGAAGAAGAAGATCAACAAGAATGACATCATGCTAGTTCAGAGCGAGGTGGAGGAACGGGACGCCATGAACGTCATGAACGTGGTGAGCTCACCATCGCTCGCCACCTCCCCCATGTATTTCGATTACCAGACGCGGCTGCCGCTGAGCTCGCCCAGGTCGGAGGTCATGTACCTCAAGCCCACGGCCAACAACCTGTCGGTGCCCCAGGGACAGGGACAGGGCGTCGGCTGTCACACTTCCTTCACTGGCCCGGTGACTAACACCACAGATACCCCCAGTAACAGGATGTCCATTATACAGGTAGGAACAAGATACCATTCAACTAGCTTTTTATTGATTGATCTACACCTTATTTGTTTAGGTTACCAGGGAAGTCACATTAAGATTCAAATTCCTTCTTGTGGAATGGAAATCTGTATTTGGCTTTACATGTGTCTGACACAGCAAACAGACAGAAAGCAGGACAGCGTTCGGTCTAAACGACAGCATTGTGATTATCCACCATGACCACCATAGTCCTTCCTCCTACCCTCATCCATCTCCTCGGCATCAGATCTTTTCCCTCTCTACTTAATGGACTGATGTGCTGGAGTGTAGGTATAGTGTAACACCAGTGAGAGAGAGATGGAGATATGGAAAGAGAGAGAGAGAGGGTAAGAGAGAGATAGAGTTGGAGATATGGAAAGAGAGAGAGAGAAAGAGAGTGTGAGAGAGAGTGTGAGCGAGAGAGTTGGATATATAGAATGAGAGAGAGAGTTGGAGATATGGAAAGAGAGGGAGAAAGAGAGAGTTGGAGAGTTGTAGATATGGAAAGAGGGAGAGGGACAGAGAGAGAGAGAGAGAGAGAGAGAGAGGGAGAGGGACAGAGTGAGAGAGAGAGAGAGGGAGAGGGACAGAGTGAGAGAGAGAGAGAGTTGGAGCCGGTGACATCATGACAAATCGATTCCGTTTATTATTTAGGAAGATGTATTATGTCTTGAAATCCACGCCAGACCTCTTCAATCAGACTTCACCCCACGGCCGTTTTATTGCAGAATTACAGTTTAATACATCTCTTTGTGATGGTGTAGAAATCCATTCAGTTACTTAACTGACTATATATTACATTTTATTGTTTTGACAATATCGCAATGTTATTTTCTGCACTAGTTGGCTGTTCCTTGCACCAAAACGCCAGGATTTTTCCTTCATAGCTTGTTCTTCATCTTCTTTTTAAACTAGGAAGCCCATTTGTTTTCAGCGTTGTTTTCTCATCCTCTCTCTTGTCCCTCTGCAGCAGACATAATGGTGAGCAATATGTTTGAAACATCAAATCGCAAATAAAAAAAAATCACAGTTTCGAATTTTAATACATGTAGAATAGTGAAAGTCTCAATATGTACGGCATCGACAGATAGGTATGGAGTTGATATTGTATGGTGAGGTCCCTGGTAATTCCCCTAACATCTCTGAGGTATGGTGTTGATATTGTATGGTGAGGTCCCTGGTAGTTCCCCTAACATCTCTGAGGGATGGAGTTGATATTGTATGGTGAGGTCCCTGGTAGTTCCCCTAACATCTCTGAGGTATGGTGTTGATATTGTATGGTGAGGTCCCTGGTAGTTCCCCTAACATCTCTGAGGTATGGTGTTGATATTGTATGGTGAGGTCCCTGGTAGTTCCCCTAACATCTCTGAGGTATGGTGTTGATATTGTATGGTGAGGTCCCTGGTAGTTCCCCTAACATCTCTGAGGTATGGTGTTGATATTGTATGGTGAGGTCCCTGGTAGTTCCCCTAACATCTCTGAGGTATGGTGTTGATATTGTATGGTGAGGTCCCTGGTAGTTCCCCTAACATCTCTGAGGTATGGAGTTGATATTGTATGGTGAGGTCCCTGGTAGTTCCCCTAACATCTCTGAGGTATGGTGTTGATATTGTATGGTGAGGTCCCTGGTAGTTCCCCTAACATCTCTGAGGTATGGTGTTGATATTGTATGGTGAGGTCCCTGGTAGTTCCCCTAACATCTCTGAGGTATGGTGTTGATATTGTATGGTGAGGTCCCTGGTAGTTCCCCTAACATCTCTGAGGTATGGTGTTGATATTGTATGGTGAGGTCCCTGGTAGTTCCCCAACATCTCTGAGGTATGGTGTTGATATTGTATGGTGAGGTCCCTGGTAGTTCCCCTAACATCTCTGAGGTATGGTGTTGATATTGTATGGTGAGGTCCCTGGTAGTTCCCCTAACATCTCTGAGGTATGGTGTTGATATTGTATGGTGAGGTCCCTGGTAGTTCCCCTAACATCTCTGAGGTATGGTGTTGATATTGTATGGTGAGGTCCCTGGTAGTTCCCCTAACATCTCTGAGGTATGGTGTTGATATTGTATGGTGAGGTCCCTGGTAGTTCCCCTAACATCTCTGAGGTATGGTGTTGATACTGTATGTGAGTCCCTGGTAATTCCCCTAACATCTCTGAGGTATGGTGTGATATTGTATGGTGGAGGTCCCTGGTAGTTCCCCTAACATCTCTGAGGGTATGGTGTTGATATTGTATGGTGAGGTCCCTGGTAGTTCCCCTAACATCTCTGAGGGATGGAGTTGATATTGTATGGTGAGGTCCCTGGTAGTTCCCCTAACATCTCTGAGGTATGGTTGTTGGATATTGTATGGTGAGGTCCCTGGTAGTTCCCCTAACATCTCTGAGGGATGGAGTTGACTATTGTATGGTGAGGGGTCCCTGGTAGTTCCCTAACATCTCTGAGGGATGGTGTTGATATTGTATGGTGAGGTCCCCTGGTACTTCCCCTAACATCTCTGAGGTATGGTGTTGATATTGTATGGTGAGGTCCCTGGTAGTTCCCCCTAACATCTCTGAGGTATGGTGTTGATATTGTAATGGTGATGTCCCTTGTAAGTTCCCCTAACATCTCTGAGGTATGGTTGTGATATTGTATGGTGAGGTCCCTGGTATTCCCCTAACATCTCTGAGGTATGGGTGTTGATATTGTATGGTGAGGTCCCTGGTAATTCCCCTAACATCTCTGAGGTATGGGTGTTGATATTGTATGGTGAGGTCCCTGGTAGTTCCCCTAACAATCTCTGAGGTATGGTGTTGATATTGTATGGTGAGGTCCCTGGTATTCCCCTAACATCTCTGAGGTATGGTGTTGATATTGTATGGTGAGGTAGTCCCTGGTAGTTCCCCTAACATCTCTGAGGGTATGGTGTTTGATATTGTATGTGAGGGGTCCCTGGTAATTCCCCCTAACATCTCTGAGGTATGGTGTTGATATTGTATGGTGAGGTCCCTGGTAGTTCCCCCTAACATCTCTAGGTATGGTGTTGATATTGTATGGTGAGGTCCCTGGTAGTTCCCCTAACATCTCTGAGGTATGGTGTTGATATTGTATGGTGAGGTCCCTGGTAGTTCCCCTAACATCTCTGAGGTATGGTGTTGATATTGTATGGTGAGGGGTCCCTGGTATTCCCCTAACATCTCTGATGTATGGTGTTGATATTGTATGGGTGAGGTCCCTGGTAGTTCCCCTAACATCTCTGAGGTATGGTGTTGATATTGTATGGTGAGGTCCCTGGTAGTTCCCCTAACATCTCTGAGGTATGGTGTTGATATTGTATGGTGAGGTCCCTGGTAGTTCCCCTAACATCTCTGAGGTATGGTGTTGATATTGTATGGTGAGGTCCCTGGTAGTTCCCCTAACATCTCTGAGGTATGGTGTTGATATTGTATGGTGAGGTCCCTGGTAGTTCCCCTAACATCTCTGAGGTATGGTGTTGATATTGTATGGTGAGGTCCCTGGTAGTTCCCCTAACATCTCTGAGGTATGGTGTTGATATTGTATGGTGAGGTTCCTGGTAGTTCCCCTAACATCTCTGAGGTATGGTGTTGATATTGTATGGTGAGGTCCCTGGTAGTTCCCCTAACATCTCTGAGGTATGGTGTTGATATTGTATGGTGAGGTCCCTGGTAGTTCCCCTAACATCTCTGAGGTATGGTGTTGATATTGTATGGTGAGGTTCCCTGGTAGTTCCCCTAACATCTCTGAGGTATGGTGTTGATATTGTATGGTGAGGTCCCTGGTAGTTCCCCTAACATCTCTGAGGTATGGTGTTGATATTGTATGGTGAGGTCCCTGGTAGTTCCCCTAACATCTCTGAGGTATGGTGTTGATATTGTATGGTGAGGGTAGTTCCCCTAACATCTCTGAGGTATGGTGTTGATATTGTATGGTGAGGTCCCTGGTAGTTCCCCTAACATCTCTGAGGTATGGTGTTGATATTGTATGGTGAGGTTCCCTGGTAGTTCCCCTAACATCTCTGAGGTATGGTGTTGATATTGTATGGTGAGGTCACTGGTAGTTCCCCTAACATCTCTGAGGTATGGTGTTGATATTGTATGGTGAGGTCCCTGGTAGTTCCCCTAACATCTCTGAGGTATGGTGTTGATATTGTATGGTGAGGTCCCTGGTAGTTCCCCTAACATCTCTGAGGTATGGAGTTGATATTGTATGGTGAGGTCCCTGGTAGTTCCCCTAACATCTCTGAGGTATGGTGTTGATATTGTATGGTGAGGTCCCTGGTAGTTCCCCTAACATCTCTGAGGTATGGTGTTGATATTGTATGGTGAGGTCCCTGGTAGTTCCCCTAACATCTCTGAGGTATGGTGTTGATATTGTATGGTGAGGTCCCTGGTAGTTCCCCTAACATCTCTGAGGTATGGTGTTGATATTGTATGGTGAGGTCCCTGGTAGTTCCCCTAACATCTCTGAGGGATGGTGTTGATATTGTATGGTGAGGTCCCTGGTAGTTCCCCTAACATCTCTGAGGTATGGTGTTGATATTGTATGGTGAGGTCCCTGGTAGTTCCCCTAACATCTCTGAGGTATGGAGTTGATATTGTATGGTGAGGTTCCTGGTAGTTCCCCTAACATCTCTGAGGTATGGTGTTGATATTGTATGGTGAGGTCCCTGGTAGTTCCCCTAACATCTCTGAGGTATGGTGTTGATATTGTATGGTGAGGTCCCTGGTAGTTCCCCTAACATCTCTGAGGTATGGTGTTGATATTGTATGGTGAGGTCCCTGGTAGTTCCCCTAACATCTCTGAGGTATGGTGTTGATATTGTATGGTGAGGTCCCTGGTAGTTCCCCTAACATCTCTGAGGGATGGAGTTGATATTGTATGGTGAGGTTCCTGGTAGTTCCCCTAACATCTCTGAGGTATGGTGTTGATATTGTATGGTGAGGTCCCTGGTAGTTCCCCTAACATCTCTGAGGTATGGTGTTGATATTGTATGGTGAGGTCCCTGGTAGTTCCCCTAACATCTCTGAGGTATGGAGTTGATATTGTATGGTGAGGTCCCTGGTAATTCCCCTAACATCTCTGAGGGAGGAAAGACAAACGGTTCGTACGTGATGGAGTTCTGATTGAGGGGAATGTTTTAAACATGACAACATACCAGATGTTCTCAACAACATACTGGTTATGAACCTATTGACTGAGGCCTAATCTATAGATATTACATCTATTGTTTTATATCACGAATCATGCTCCAATACTTATGGTTAAAATGCCTTGGTGCAATAATAATGTTCTCTAAAACATGCTGTTTTTACCAGTAATTTACATTTTAGTAATTTAGCAGACGCTCTTATCCAGAGCGACTTACAGTAGTGATTGCACACATTTCATTTCATCATTTTTTTTTCTTCTGTGCTGGCCCCCCGTGGGAATTGAACCCACAACCCTGGCGTTGCAAACACCATGCTCTACAGGGAAGTAATGAAAGGGCTCCACATTTTATTTTACTAGGCAAGTCAGTTAATCAGTTAAGAACAAATTCTTATTTTCAACGACAGCCTAGGGACAGTGGGTTAACTGCCTTGTTCAGGGGCAGAACGACAGATTTGTACCTTGTCAGCTCGGGGATTTGATCTTGCAACCTTTCGGTTACTAATCCAACGCTCTAACCACCAGGCTACCTGCCGACATCACGTCAACATTCTAACTTCCAGGGTTTTTTATGCATCTTGCTTGTTTTTGCTACATCCAGAGTGTGGTTATGGGTAGAGAACGGAGCTCTTCTTTTCAGATATGCATGAGTGTTCAATATTACCCATAGTGTTCAATATTACCCATAGTGTTCAATATTACCCATAGTGTTCAATATTACCCATAGTGTTCAATACTACCCATAGTGTTCAATATTACCCATAGTGTTCAATATTACCCATAGTGTTCAATATTACCCATAGTGTTCAACATTACCCATAGTGTTCAACATTACCCATAGTGTTCAATATTACCCATAGTGTTCAATATTACCCATAGTGTTCAATATTACCCATAGTGTTCAATATTACCCATAGTGTTCAACATTACCCATAGTGTTCAACATTACCCATAGTGTTCAATATTACCCATAGTCTTCAATATTACCCATAGTCTTCAATATTACCCATAGTGTTCAATATTACCCATAGTGTTCAATATTACCCATAGTGTTCAATATTAACCATAGTGTTCAATATTAACCATAGTGTTCAATATTACCCATAGTGTTCAATATTACCCATAGTGTTCAATATTACCCATAGTCTTCAATATTACCCATAGTGTTCAATATTATCCATAGTGTTCAAAATTACCCATAGTGTTCAATATTACCCATAGTGTTCAATATTACCCATAGTGTTCAATATTACCCATAGTGTTCAATATTACCCATAGTGTGTGCATGTTTGATTAATAACTGTTCTATCTGGGTTCTATCTGATAGGTTATTGGGGTCTAATATTTATATTATTGGGTTCTAACTAATAGATTATTGGGTTCTAACAGATATATTATTGTGTTCTAATTTATATATTATTGTGTTCTAATTGATATATTATTGGTTTCTAATTCATATGTTATTGGGTTCTAATTTATATATTATTGGGTTCTATCTGATATATTATTGGGTTCTATCTGATATATTGTTGGGTTCTAATTTATATATTATTGGGTTGTAATTTATATATTATTGGGTTCTATCTGATATATTATTGGTTTCTATCTGATATATTATTGGGTTCTATGTGATATATTATTGGGTTCTATTTGATAGATCATTGGGTTCTAACTAATATAGTATTGGGTTCTAACATATAGATTATTGGGTTCTATCTGATAGATTATTGAATTCTATATGATAGATTAGTGGGTTCTAATTTATGTGATTGGGTTCTAACTGATAGATTATTGGGTTCTAATTGATATATTATTGGGTTCTATCTGATATATTATTGGGTTCTAACTGATAGATTATTGGGTTCTAATGTATATTTTGTTGGGTTCTAATTTATATATTGTTGGGTTCTAATTGATATATTATTGGGTTCTATTTGATAGATTATTGGGTTCTAGCTGATATATTATTGGGTTCTAACAGATATATTATTGGGTTCTATCTGATATATTATTGGGTTCTAACTATTAGATTATTGGGTTCTAATTGATATATTATTGGGTTCTGTTTAATAGATTATTGGGTTCTAACTGACATATTGTTGGGTTCTAACTGATAGATTATTGGGTTCTAATGTATATATTATTGGGTTCTAAAAGATAGCTTATTGGGTTCTAACAGATAGATTATTGGGTTCTAACTGATATATTATTGGGTTCGAACTGATATATTATTGGGTTCTAATTGATCGATTATTGGGTTCTAACTGATGTATTATTGGGTTCTAGTTGATAGATAATTGGGATCTAACAGATAGATTATTGGCTTCTATCTGATATATTATTGGGATCTAACAGATATATTATTAGGTTCTAACTGATAGATTATTGGGTTCTAATGTATATTTTGTTGGGTTCTAATTTATATATTGTTGGGTTCTAATTGATATATTATTGGGTTCTATTTGATAGATTATTGGGTTCTAGCTGATATATTATTGGGTTCTAACAGATATATTATTGGGTTCTATCTGATATATTATTGGGTTCTAACTGATGTATTATTGGGTTCTAACTATTAGATTATTGGGTTCTAATGTATATATTATTGGGTTCTAAAAGATAGTTTATTGGGTTCTAACAGATAGATTATTGGGTTCTAACTGATATATTATTGGGTTTCGAACTGATATATTATTGGGTTCTAATTGATCGATTATTGGGTTCTAACTGATGTATTATTGGATTCTAGTTGATAGATAATTGGGATCTAACAGATAGATTATTGGCTTCTATCTGATATATTATTGGGATCTAACAGATATATTATTGGGTTCTAACAGATATATTATTGGGTTCTACCAGATATATTATTGGGTTCTATCTTATATATTATTGGGTTCTAACAGATATGTTATTGGGTTCTAACAGATATATTATTGGGTTCTACCAGATATATTATTGGGTTCTATCTTATATATTATTGGGTTCTAACAGATATATTATTGGGTTCTATCTTATATATTATTGGGTTCTAACAGATATATTATTGGTTTCTACCAGATATATTATTGGTTTCTACCAGATATATTATTGGGTTCTACCAGATATATTATTGGGTTCTATCTGATATATTATTGGGATCTAACAGATATATTATTGGGTTCTAACAGATATATTATTGGGTTCTAGCAGATATATTATTGGGTTCTAGTAGATATATTAGTGGGTTCTAACATATATATTATTGGTTTCTACCAGATATATTATTGGGTTCTATCTGATATATTATTCGGTTCTAACAGATATATTATTGGTTTCTACCAGATATATTATTGGGTTCTATCTGATATATTATTGGGTTCTAACAGATATATTATTGGGTTCTAACAGATATATTATTGGTTTCTACCAGATATGTTATTGGGTTCTATCTGATATATTATTGGGTTCTAACAGATATATTATTGGCTTCTAACAGATATATTATTGGGTTGTAGCTGTGTATACCCACTGTATGTCAACTAACCCCTCCCTGAGAAGACTTGGAAGTCCATCAGCTTTGTCTTTATCCATGTGTAATCTGCAGGGTCTCATAGTTATACCTGTTGTACTGCTACAGTGTCTTAATCAGGACTTTAACCTCATCTGACATGTCTTTAAACAGGCTTAGTGCCACAGACAGAGAGAGACACACTGGAGGGATGAGGCAGTTGTCAGGGGGGCTAAGCCAAATCACCCCTCAGTCCTCACAAAGAGGGTTTAACTAGGAACAGAGAAGAGCAGACATTTCAGACAAAGACACAGCAGTACTATCTGTAGTTTGTAGCATGTGGCTAGCTGGGGGCTCACAGCAGTAGTATCTGTAGTCTGTAGCATGTGGCTAGCTGGGGGCTCACAGCAGTAGTATCTGTAGTCTGTAGCATGTGGCTAGCTGGGGGCTCACAGCAGTACTATCTGTAGTTTGTAGCATGTGGCTAGCTGGGGGCTCACAGCAGTAGTATCTGTAGTCTGTAGCATGTGGCTAGCTGGGGGCTCACAGCAGTAGTATCTGTAGTCTGTAGCATGTGGCTAGCTGGGGGCTCACAGCAGTAGTATCTGTAGTCTGTAGCATGTGGCTAGCTGGGGGGCTCACAGCAGTAGTATCTGTAGTCTGTAGCATGTGGCTAGCTGGGGGCTCACAGCAGTAGTATCTGTAGTCTGTAGCATGTGGCTAGCTGGGGGCTCACAGCAGTAGTATCTGTAGTCTGTAGCATGTGGCTAGCTGGGGGCTCACAGCAGTAGTATCTGTAGTCTGTAGCATGTGGCTAGCTGGGGGCTCACAGCAGTAGTATCTGTAGTCTGTAGCATGTGGCTAGCTGGGGGCTCACAGCAGTAGTATCTGTAGTCTGTAGCATGTGGCTAGCTGGGGGCTCACAGCAGTACTATCTGTAGTCTGTAGCATGTGGCTAGCTGGGGGCTCACAGCAGTAGTATCTGTAGTCTGTAGCATGTGGCTAGCTGGGGGCTCACAGCAGTAGTATCTGTAGTCTGTAGCATGTGGCTAGCTGGGGGCTCACAGCAGTAGTATCTGTAGTCTGTAGCATGTGGCTAGCTTGTGCTCAGGTCTGTTTCAGTTTGGTGTCAATGACTCATGTAATTTCTGGAGTTTCTAGTTGTATGTAGAGACCAACTTTAATTTCTATTCTAGTGGACTGACTGAGGTAGGATCATTTTGATGGTTAGTGAGGTGTTCCCATGCAGAGCCACCGCTGCCTGTTGTTAGCCCCTTTCAGGATATCCGACATGCTTCTATTGTGAGGCAGCTGCAGGTCAAAGGTGACTCAGAAACCGTTGATGCTTTCTGAAGGGGGAGGGTTCATTGCTGGGGCTTCTGCAGCCTCTAAGGCTCAAGTGTAAAGGTGATGTATTATATCAGACTGCAGGCCAAATGCTCTTCTCTGTTCTCCTCCTCCTCCTCCTCCTCCTCCTCCTTTACCAGACCCACTAGTTGGCCCTGTACCAGACCCACTAGTTAACCCTGTACCAGACCCACTAGTTGACCCTGTACCAGACCCACTAGTTGACCCTGTACCAGACCCACTAGTTAACCCTGTACCAGACCCACTAGTTAACCCACTAGTTAACCCTGTACCAGACCCACTAGTTGACCCTGTACCAGACCCACTAGTTAACCCTGTACCAGACCCACTAGTTAACCCACTAGTTAACCCTGTACCAGACCCACTAGTTGACCCTGTACCAGACCCACTAGTTAACCCTGTACCAGACCCACTAGTTAACCCACTAGTTAACCCTGTACCAGACCCACTAGTTGACCCTGTACCAGACCCACTAGTTAACCCTGTACCAGACCCACTAGTTAACCCACTAGTTAACCCTGTACCAGACCCACTAGTTAACCCACTAGTTAACCCTGTACCAGACCCACTAGTTGACCCTGTACCAGACCCACTAGTTAACCCTGTACCAGACCCACTAGTTAACCCACTAGTTAACCCTGTACCAGACCCACTAGTTAACCCACTAGTTAACCCTGTACCAGACCCACTAGTTGACCCTGTACCAGACCCACTAGTTAACCCTGTACCAGACCCACTAGTTGACCCTGTACCAGACCCACTAGTTAACCCTGTACCAGACCCACTAGTTAACCCTGTACCAGACCCACTAGTTGACCCTGTACCAGACCCACTAGTTAACCCACTAGTTAACCCTGTACCAGACCCACTAGTTAACCCACTAGTTAACCCTGTACCAGACCCACTAGTTAACCCACTAGTTAACCCTGTACCAGACCCACTAGTTGACCCACTAGTTGACCCTGTACCAGACCCACTAGTTAACCCTGTACCAGACCCACTAGTTGACCCTGTACCAGACCCACTAGTTAACCCTGTACCAGACCCACTAGTTGACCCACTAGTTGACCCTGTACCAGACCCACTAGTTGACCCTGTACCAGACCCACTAGTTGACCCACTAGTTAACCCTGTACCAGACCCACTAGTTGACCCTGTACCAGACCCACTAGTTAACCCTGTACCAGACCCACTAGTTAACCCACTAGTTGACCCTGTACCAGACCCACTAGTTAACCCACTAGTTGACCCTGTACCAGACCCACTAGTTAACCCTGTACCAGACCCACTAGTTAACCCACTAGTTAACCCTGTACCAGACCCACTAGTTGACCCTGTACCAGACCCACTAGTTAACCCTGTACCAGACCCACTAGTTGACCCTGTACCAGACCCACTAGTTAACCCACTAGTTAACCCTGTACCAGACCCACCAGTTAACCCACTAGTTAACCCTGTACCAGACCCACTAGTTAACCCACTATTTAACCCTGTACCAGACCCACTAGTTGACCCACTAGTTGACCCTGTACCAGACCCACTAGTTAACCCTGTACCAGACCCACTAGTTAACCCTGTACCAGACCCACTAGTTGACCCTGTACCAGACCCACTAGTTAACCCACTAGTTGACCCTGTACCAGACCCACTAGTTAACCCACTAGTTGACCCTGTACCAGACCCACTAGTTAACCCACTAGTTGACCCTGTACCAGACCCACTAGTTAACCCACTAGTTGACCCTGTACCAGACCCACTAGTTAACCCTGTACCAGACCCACTAGTTAACCCACTAGTTAACCCTGTACCAGACCCACTAGTTGACCCTGTACCAGACCCACTAGTTAACCCAATACCAGACCCACTAGTTAACCCACTAGTTAACCCTGTACCAGACCCACTAGTTGACCCTGTATCAGACCCACTAGTTAACCCTGTACCAGACCCACTAGTTAACCCACTAGTTGACCCTGTATCAGACCCACTAGTTGACCCTGTATCAGACCCACTAGTTGCTAGGGGTTGTGTTGTGTCCCTTCCATACATTAGTCATACATGCTGCTCTATTGAATTATTTACAAGAAAACCAATGAGAGAGAGAGAGAATCAGCTTTCATCTGAGGACGTACAGCTAGTATTTATTTATATTTTTCCTCTCTCTCTCTCTCTCTCTCTCTGTCTCTCTCTCTCTCTCTCTCTCTCTCTCTCTCCTCTCATCTCTCATCGCTCAGCTCTCTCTCTCTCGCTCCT
>NW_021823230.1:0-50905 GCF_901001165.1 Salmo trutta
TTACTCAGCTAACTAACAAGTAACCAAATACCCAGCTGGAGTATAGCACATCTTAGACAGTTACAATATATCTGATGGCAAACACTTAGAGTGAAATGCATACAACTAACTTCATCACCTCAGGAGCATCACACAACACTATGGATTCACCAGCTTAGTCCTGTTGTGCTCTTTACAACCAACACCTGACTGGCTGCTGATCTGGGGAACTACGGTAAGATTCATCATTTTAAATGATGTGACAGGAGAAATGAAGAACGGAATCTTCTTTATCTCCTAACGTATTGCACCAGTTGACTGCAGGTATTTATGTACATTTGCTACAACATATTAAAATGAATTGAAAAACTTCAAATAAATAGTTTCAACGGTATTGACGGTATATGAAAACCATCCCGTGGGTATTTCCAAATAACCCGGTATACGGTATACCTCCCAACCTGAACCACCACACACTGACTCACACGGCAGTGACTCACTCATGTATGTGAAGGTCTCCTCGGCCAGCATGGGGGAGATGGAGGTGGGGCAGGGCTCCTCTTCAGGGGAGCAGATGGGAGAGATCACCCAGTCCTGGCTGTCATACAGGTACAGAGACTCTGACCCCTGGGAGCCCATCGACCCCCCACCACCACACTGCTTACTGCTGCTACTGGTGTCATCTGGGGAAGAGCATTCAGAGACAGAACCAAATATTGCCATCATCCATGCAACAAAATAGTATGATCAAAATAGTGGGTGCAGTACTAGTGATGATCAGAGGGGGGCACTAATACAGTAACTATTACAGTGAATCTACACATCGCCCCCTATAGATTAAACCAACTCAGTGCTGAAGCTGATTTTTGTAACGCTGCCTTAGACACCATCCGTCTGAGCGAAGACTGAGTGCTGGGTTGAGAGTGGGGATGAGTGTGTGTGTGTGTCATGAATGTGTATGTATGGCAGGGAGTGTGTGTGTGGTGTGGTGTGTGTGTGTGTGTGTGTGTGGTGTGTGTGTGTGTGTGTGTGTGGTAGTGTGTGTCCCGTGGCTCTGGCCGTGCATAACACACTGTCTTCCGGTTCAGTGGTTATGTGGTTTAGTGGGCTGGGCTAACTATAGCAGGAGACTCGAGTCCTCACAACTGTGTAGACAGACAGGAAAACACACACACACGTAGCACACACACCATCCTCAAACAGGCCTTGAAGGGTGTGTGGTTGCAGTTTTTCTCAGGAGAGCCAAGTCAGGCATGCAAGGCTCCCTTCCCCTGTCCTGAAGTCTCCTGTCCTCTCTCCATCTCCTGTCCTGTAGTCTCCTGTCCTCTCTCCATCTCCTGTCCTGCAGTCATCTCCCTCCTGTCCATCTCCCCCCTATCCTGCAGTCTCCTGTCCTCCAGCCATCTCCCTCCTGTCCTGCAGTCTCCTGTCCATCTCCCCCCTATCCTGCAGTCTCCTGTCCTCCAGCCATCTCCCTCCTGCCCTGCAATCTCGTCTCTCTCTTCCTCAGGTTTGTACTGCCCCCTCCTCTCCTCCTCTCCTCCTCTCCCCCTTCCTCTTCACTCACCAGTCTCTGTGCTTCCGCCCTTCTTCTCCACGCCACGGGGTTTCACCTCAAACATCTCTCCTGTTCGTCTGCTCGCCGTGTGGGCGGAGCCTCCACCGCTCTCACACACACCGCCGGACAGGAAGAAGAAGGGAGCGCCGCTGTGACATCACATCCTGCCTCCTCCTGAGGCAGGCAGGCGTCCAGGAGCCTGGAAGACAGTGGTGTCAGACACACACAGTCTCCACTACTGGCCTCTGAACCCTAACCCTTAGCAGAAACAAAAGAAGCAGACCAGCAAAGTGTTCAGTAGGGAGAAACGTTTTGGAACAGAGTGAAACAGACCAGAGAAGTGTTCAGTAGGCAGAAACGTTTTGGAACAGAGTGAAACAGACCAGAGAAGTGTTCAGTAGGGAGAAACGTTTTGGAACAGAGTGAAACAGACCAGAGAAGTGTTCAGTAGGGAGAAACGTTTTGGAACAGAGTGAAACAGACCAGAGAAGTGTTCAGTAGGGAGAATACGTTTTGGAACAGAGTGAAACAGACCAGAGAAGTGTTCAGTAGGGAGAAAACGTTTTGGAACGAAGTTGAAACAGACCAGAGAAGTGTTCAGTAGGGAGAAACGTTTTGGAACAGATGTGAAACAGACCAGAGAAGTGTTCAGTAGGGAGGAAACGTTTTGGAACAGAGTGAAAACAGACCAGAGAAGTGTTCAGTAGGAGAACATTTTGGAACAGGAGTGAAACAGGAGGTACTACTAGTAGGTAAGCTATACACTGAGTACCAAAACACCCCCCCCCCCACCATATATTTAATAGGCTACACTGTGGTAATACCAAACATTAGGAACACCTTCCTAATATGAGTTGCACCTCCTTCTGCCCCTCAGAAACAAGTTCTCATTTACAACTGTGACCTGGCCAAGATAAAGCAAAGCAGCAATTGACACAAACAACAGAGTACACATGGAATAAAACAAACAGTCAATAACACAATAGAAAGGTCTATATACAGTGTGTGCAAACGAGGTAAGATAAGGGAGGTAAGGGAATAAATAGGCCATAGGTGAGGGAAATAATTACAATTTAGTCAATTAAAACACTGGAGTGATAGATGTGCAGAAGATGAATGTGCAAGTAGAGATACTGGGGTGCAAAGGAGCAAAAAAAATAATAATAACAGTAGTTGGGATGAGGTAGTTGGATGGGCTGTTTACAGATGGGCTATGTACAGGTGCAGTGATCTGTGAGCTGCTCTGACAGCTGGTGCTTAAAGTTAGTGAGGGAGATATGAGTCTCCAGCTTCAGTGATTTTTGCAGTTCGTTCCAGTCATTGGCAGCTGAGAACTGGAAGGGAAAGGCGGCCAAAGGGGACATTGGCGAAATAAAAAATAAAAAAAATAAATACAATTTTAAAAACTGTTGAGCGTGAAAACCCAGCCAGCATTGCAGTCTTGACACAAATCGGTGCACCTAGCACCTACTACCATACCCTGTTAAAAGCACTTAAATATTTTACACTGATGTTAAGTAGATTTAACAGGTGACATCAATAAGGGATCATATAGCTTTCACCTGGATTTACCTGGTCAGTCTGTTAATGAAAGAGGGTGTCCTTCATGTTTTGTACACTCAGGTGCATGTTTAGCATGTCCAATAACAACATAGACGTCTGTTACCCACAGACAAATTGAGCTGTAGCGTCTCTTCCTCTATCCCCCCTTCTATCCTGCCTTGTCATTTCTCCATCTCACTCCCTCTGACATGGTAACACTTAGAGACAGAAACATTCCTCCAGCTGATTCTGCTGTTGGGAGGTCTAAACCATTGATGTCTGAGTGAGCATACTAACTAGCAGCTAGAGCCCTAGTGAAAACACTAGAGTATAGAGACCACTCTAGTCTCCTCCAGGCCCTAGTGAAAACACTAGTCTATAGAGACCACTCCTAGTCTCCTCCAGGCCCTAGTGAAACACTAAGTTATAGAGACCACTCCTAGTCTCCTCCAGGCCCTAGTGAAAACACTAGAGTATAGAGACCACTCCTAGTCTCCTCCAGGCCCTAGTGAAACACTAGTCTATAGAGACCACTCCTAGCCTCCTCCAGGCCCTAGTGAAAACACTAGTATAGAGACCACTCCTAGCCTCCTCCAGGCCCTAGTGAAAACACTAGTCTATAGAGACCACTCCTAGCCTCCTCCAGGCCCTAGTGAAAACACGAGTCTATAGAGACCACTCCTAGTCTCCTCCAGGCCCTAGTGAAAACACTAGTCTATAGAGACCACTCCTAGTCTCCTCCAGGCCCTAGTGAAAACACTAGAGTATAGAGACCACTCCTAGTCTCCTCCAGGCCCTAGTGAAAACACGAGTCTATAGAGACCACTCCTAGCCTCCTCCAGGCCCTAGTGAAAACACTAGTCTATAGAGACCACTCCTAGTCTCCTCCAGGACCTAGTGAAAACACAAGTCTATAGAGACCACTCCTAGTCTCCTCCAGGCCCTAGTGAAAACACTAGTCTATAGAGACCACTCCTAGTCTCCTCCAGGCCCTAGTGAAAACACTAGTCTATAGAGACCACTCCTAGTCTCCTCCAGGCCCTAGTGAAAACACTAGTCTATAGAGACCACTCCTAGTCTCCTCCAGGCCCTAGTGAAAACACTAGTCTATAGAGACCACTCCTAGTCTCCTCCAGGCCCTAGTGAAAACACTAGTCTATAGAGACCACTCCTGCCTCCTCCAGGCCCTAGTGAAAACACTAGTCTAGAGACCACTCCTAGCCTCCTCCAGGCCCTAGTGAAAACACTAGTCTATAGAGACCACTCCTAGTCTCCTCCAGGCCCTAGTGAAAACACTAGTCTATAGAGACCACTCCTAGTCTCCTCCAGGCCCTAGTGAAAACACTAGTCTATAGAGACCACTCCTAGCCTCTTCCAGCAGCTAACTGCCTATTGTAGGACAGGCAAGCTGCAGACAGAAATGTGCCACATAGCATTAGAGAGGGGGTGGGGGGAAGCCCCTTCCTGTTGTTTGACACTGAGACGCCTTCCAGTGTTAAAGGGGATGACACAAAGACAGGATGGCGAGTTCTTAAAGGGGCGGCTTTCCCACGAGAAGCCAAGCACAGTCCTAAAGGCAAAGGCTCCTGACTGTGTTATGGAGTTGGAGGCAGAGCTAAGGCACAGTGTGACCAGTGTGTGTCGTACATGTGTGGTGTGTTGGTCCTGGGTCAGGCTAGTGTAGAGCTAGTGCTGCCTACAACATTTCAAGGTGAAAATAGAGTAGGAGTCTCTGTCCTGAGTGTGTTGTATCGTGTGCGAGCGTGTCCCTGACTTTCATCCTGGGTCAGGGCTAGTGCAGTGCCTTCTAAGATTATATAAAATCTCTGCATGTCCCAAGAGAGAGACTGAGTATCCCTCTGCATGTGAAACACGAGAGAGAGAGAGAGAGAGAGAGAGAGAGAGAGAGAGAGAGCGAGCTTGTATCCCTCAGCTAAATAGCAGCTCAGACTCCTTACATAAGATAACGGTCAGCCTCACGAACCCTCAACATATCAGCAGTGTCTCTGCTGCAGTGTACACTCATCCTCCAGGGAATCATCACAGTGACCTTCATCTGTTCTATTGCTTCTCCTTTTCACTCTATTTCCAATATCAGGGGTGATGGTCACAGGGAATGTGCTTACGACTCAACTACATATGACTAGAAGCAAAATAGCCTAGACGTTCCATACACCAACCTGGGTCGTATTCATTTGTGCACACCGTATCAAAACATTTTGCAATGGAAAACTAAATCAAGCATTTCTTACTGGACAAAGTCAGGTACAGGTACTGTAAGTCCCTCCCCGTTTTGGCCCCTTTGCTTCCGTTTCCCAGTAAATAAGACCCAGAGGTCCTGCTTTGAGATGAAGCAGCCCCAACAAGTATGTTTAATGCAACCTTTTGAATTGGACTTAGCATCAGATACATCCATCCTTACCCACAGTAGTGCAGCAGGCCTTGTTTAAGTGACATATCCATCCTTGGGCAAGGAAAACCAAATTGGAGTTGACAGTACACTGCACCACATGCTGTCACTGGTCTACTCTACACACAAGAGACAAGGTAGCTAACTGAGACATGGCTTATATATATATATATACACACACTTATTGGACATGCTAACATACACTGAGTGTACAAAACATGAAGAAAATATATATATATTTTTTTTCGTTCCCTCTCCCTGACTGCAGGAAGATTCTCTAGCCTTGTCTAGCCTATATCCTTCTTGTCAAGCTGTGATCTCATTCTAGCTCCTCTACCCCATGCTACCACCAAGCAATCAATACCTTTAACAACTGAGGGACAGTGAACAAGTAAACACGTCGGGGAGAGGCGAAGAGAATCAGAGCGTAGCCCCACCACCCTCCCCCTTTCTCTGATAAGGTGAAAGGTCAAATGAGAGGCATTTCCCAAGAGATGGCTTTCCTTCCACATCTCCTGTCATTCCCTACCACTTATCTACAAGGGCTTGACAGGTCAAAGCAGCATGGTGGAGACTGTCTACAAGGGCTTGACAGGTCAAAGCAACATGGTGGAGACTGTCTACAAGGGCTTGACAGGTCAAAGCAACATGGTGGAGACTGTCTACAAGGGCTTGACAGGTCAAAGCAGCATGGTGGAGACTGTCTACAAGGGCTTGACAGGTCAAAGCAGCATGGTGGAGACTGTCTACAAGGGCTTGACAGGTCAAAGCAGCATGGTGGAGACTGTCTACAAGGGCTTGAACAGGTCAAAGCAGCATGGTGGAGACTGTCTACAAGGGCTTGACAGGTCAAAGCAGCATGGTGGAGACTGTCTACAAGGGCTTGACAGGTCAAAGCAGCATGTGGAGACTGTCTACAAGGGCTTGACAGGTCAAAGCAACATGGTGGAGACTGTCTACAAGGGCTTGACAGGTCAAAGCAGCATGGTGGAGACTGTCTACAAGGGCTTGACAGGTCAAAGCAACATGGTGGAGACTGTCTACAAGGGCTTGACAGGTCAAAGCAGCATGGTGGAGACTTTCTACAAGGGCTTGACAGGTCAAAGCAGCATGGTGGAGACTGTCTACAAGGGCTTGACAGGTCAAAGCAGCATGGTGGAGACTTTCTACAAGGGCTTGACAGGTCAAAGCAGCATGGTGGAGACTTTCTACAAGGGCTTGACAGGTCAAAGCAGCATGGTGGAGACTTTCTACAAGGGCTTGACAGGTCAAAGCAGCATGGTGGAGACTGTTGCCATCCTTTCCCCTTCCTGTAGTTATGAAGGAATAGAGAGGAGAAAGAGAGGTTACCTAATCTTGTGTACAGGTGCTGGACTAAGGTCTCATCTGCAGTGATATGACCACCTGCTCTGCCACAACCCTCTCTTTCTCTCTCCCACTTTTACTGTTTTCATACTATCGTGGTGAGCCGAACCGTGTCCTTTCTAGCAACTATGAGGGTTGCATAACCTGGCCAGCACAGTACAGCTCGGCTCAGTAGAGTGAAAGGAGTTCCTACAACTCTCTTCCTCTGACTGTGTGATTCCCTAGAAACAATCTCCAATTAGCTGGCCCACATCTAACGGACTCTCTTCTGCACATGACTGTTTGAGTGTCAGGCGGGGGAAAGAGGACTATGTGATGCCAGACGGTCTGAGCTGGAATTCCATCACAACGGCTCTGGGACCGTCTACTGAGTAGTTAGTGGAACAACTGTCCATAACCACACTCATCCTGAGGGGAAAATGTCATATTTGTACTTGAAATATCAACAAAAGTTAGAAACATTCACATCTAGGAGGGAAGAAAGAATTAGCTACTTGTCATTCGGTCTAGAATTTGTGCATTAACATGTTCATAAATAAAATGTAACCAATGATTGGTGGAAATATTATCTACTTGATTCCAACAAGTACAAGATTGGATGTGAAGTTGAGATATTAGCTAAATGTTTCATTCCCAAGTCAAAACACTTAAATGATCCTAAACGGGGAATTCGAATACAGTCTTCTGGACTTTGGGGATCTGCAGCAGTCAGCATAGGGAAATGTCAAGCATTGATAGCTACTTTGTTGCTTTATCAACAGTAAGAATACTATCACGTGTTCGCGGGCTACAGCGTAACCACCGTGGAGCGTTCGTCATCAACAACAACAAAACATCTCGCTGATTGTGGGTAATAATAAAAGCAATGGCGTAGTATATGGCTTTAAATATAAACTGCGATGAGCATAAGTGACAAGTGCAAAAATAATCATTGATCTCGGTACCAATGGAACAATTCGACAAGAGGACAGTGCAATGACTTGTTTCATAATAATAAACCAAACCGACAATCGCAAAAAGTATGTTTTCGCACGTTAAAATTATAATCTCACGATTTCGTTCTGAGTGAGATTAGTTTTTTGGGGGATAGTAATGATGAATAGTATAACTCACTCCAGCTGATTAAGTTGACAAGCGAACATTGCAGAGCTATGTAGTACTGTGGCACATCCGTGATTTCCATCCGGCCTTTGGCAAGGATTTCTCCCATCGATGTGGTCACTTATGATCCGGATTTTCATATAATATAAATTAACCTCAACCTACCTTTAGATGTATTTTAAACACCTTAGACAAATCCCAGAGCACATGTGGTCCCATCAATCCTAAAATATCAAACAATGGAAACAGTAGCTATTAGGGAGAAAATGATCGGGGCAGACTGTTGGTGCTGAAGGTTTCTTCACGTCATGAAATAGCGCGCGGTTGAAATGAGTGACGTGTGAATTACGCGACAATATTTCTTGAGGGGTGTTTCTAAATAAAAGTCCTACACTAAATACATTGAAATTTGTTATTAACATATATTTTGTTAATTATATATAATTTTTAAATGGAGTTAAGATACATGGAATTAAAACTAAAATGTACTCCGAATTAGGGAAAAAAATAGCAAAAAAATACTTATATAAATCAGTGCGGTTCACAGATGAAAATGAAATGTATAACAATAATATCCCAACTTTTATCAGGTTCCCACAAGTTTAGTGTCTACGTCATTACGTAAAATCATCTGAGAGGAGAGCAAAAACATAGGTGAAGTATGTTGTTGCCATTAACTATAAGTTTCAAACTTCATACTCTCAACAATATACATTTGTTTTAGCAGTGTGTATAACGCATCGCAATTTGTTTCTATTTCATTCCATTGCATTTTGAAAATATTTTATTATCTTCAGTCAGAACAGTGTCTGTACGCACAACTTGTACATTACGTCATATTTTGCGTTGTCATAAGCCTTAACTTTGCCAAATTAGAAATGTTTAAATTGCGAGTTGTGAGCTTCCTCATGTCATGCTTGGTTTGTTCAAGTTTGTTTCGCATTCAGAGCAAGAGTAAGTTGGTTAAAAAAAAAACCAGCCTGCTTTTGTTATGATTGGGCATGAAGATTTCATGAACTGATTTTCAGTGTAAGTAAACTTATTGCAGTTAAATGCAATCCTGCATCCACAAATTATGTGATTATATTAATTATGTTTTTTTTTTTACATGATTATATGAAAACATGTACTAAACAAATGTGTAGGTTACAATCAGAGAGGACAACCGCTTTCTCTGCTACAGTGTTGGGCCCGTTCCACTGGGCACAGACATCAGTTCAACGTCGTTTTGATTTACATTTTATTGAGTTGTCAACTAACGTGAAATCAACAATGTCACCACATCATCTGATTTAAGTTAAAAGTTATGTGAAAAAAATACCAAATGGCCTTATGTTGATGACTTTTGGCACATCCAATCATTTTCCCACGCTGATTCAACGCCATTACATATTATTATTTTATTGACGTGGAAACAACGTTGATTCAACAATTTTTCCCCCAGTAGGGTGTCTCAGTAGATTATAATAAAATAGCTAGAATAGAACAGAATAGACTGGAATACAATACAATAGAATATCGGTTAAAAGCAAAATAATTCCCCAACAACAACAGGCAAGAACTGTCACTATATAGGGTTGTTAAAGACGTAAAGCTTTCACAATGGTGGGTATATGGCAGCGACGACCCATCAAGAACAATAACGGTCAGGGACCAAGGACTCATCATTAGGTCGCGCGCTCATACAATGGGACACGACGACGCACTGTCCTCAAAGTCCCCTTCCCATTCATGCTGTGGCAGGAGAGAGATGGGGAGAAAATATCCATCGAGGCACTTAGCTACAGCCAAAGCGATGGACCACATGCATTTCAGATGCTTGCATTCAGATGTGGCTACAACGATTCTGTATCACGAAAATGTAACGAATACCGATGTGAATCTGGCTATTGCGCACCAAACAGTCACGTAATGCGTGTTTTAATCTCAGTATTTTGTGGTCACCGGCTGGCATAGTTATTTTTGTCGACATTTTGATACCTCCGTGAAAATGTATGTTTCTTTCAACAGCATGCATTCAGCACACAATCCCTGCTGGGGCTATTATTGCTTATTTAATCATCAATCATTTTATTTTCTGTTTTTCAAGAACGTGGAGCAGTGTTTTGCATGGAGTGATGAAGCCAGATGCCAATGCAGTGGAATCTGAACCCGGTAGAGTACAGCCAGGTAAGCTGTATGGACATACAGACCGCCCCATGGGGAGGCTGTCTCTCAGGTTGAATCCTAACTAAGTCTCTCATGTTACCATGTATTTCTCCTCTTGCTCATTCTCTCTCTCTCTCTCTCTCTCTCTGTCTCTGTCTCTGTCTCTGTCTCTGTCTCTGCCTCTCTCCTGTCTCTCTCTCTCTCTCTCTCTCTCTCTCTCTCTCTCTCTCTGTCTCTCTCTGTCTCTCTCTCTCTCTCTCTCTCTGTCTCTCTCTCTGTCTCTCTCTCTCTGCCTCTCTCTCTGTCTCTCTCTGTCTCTCTCTGTCTCTCTCTGTCTCTCTCTCTGTCTCTCTCTCTCTCTGTCTCTCTCTCTCCCTCTCTCTCACCACCCCTCTCATTGTACAGCGCTTGCTGTGGTCGTGGAGCAGATAAATGCCATCGCGTGAAGTGCTAACCCCCACGAAGAGAAATCCATGTCTTTCTTGGTAAGGGATATTTATTTTAATCAGCATGGCTTTGATGTTTAGCCGATCATGTCAATGATTTATCTAAAGAGGTTGATGATGATGATGATGATGATCTAATGAGCCAGCGTCTCCTCCAGGTGTGCAGTGTGTCTCTCTCATAGCACATTGATCTGGCCACGCTCCATCCTAGAACTCATGCTTTCTTTATCAGGGTTCATTCATAAGACCCATCTCATTATCCATGCATATTGCCATTACCTTTCCCTGTAGGTTATATCATGGGTACCAATCTGCTGCTAACCCTGTCATCCATCTCAGCTGTCTCTTTCTAAAGTAGCAGTCACTTCATGGACATGCACTGCATGTCTTCCTCCACAAACACTGTTGTTTTCCACATTGGCTCCAACCTTGATGCTCCAAAAGTATCTCTTCAGTGTTGTCTTCCTAAGTCCCTCATCTCCTTATAAGGGCATGATGGCATGCCTGTCCTCTCCTCCCTCCTTCCCTATTGGACCGTCTCACTCCTCTCCTCTATTCTCCTCTCCTCGGGGGGCATGTCTCACCCCCTCCTCCCTCCTCCCCTCTTCCCCAGGACTGCTCCTGCATCTCCCCCACTCAGGTCCAGCCAATCAGCATAGAGGACCAGTATGAGGACATCAGCCACCAATACCTGGTCAGTACAGTGCTGTGTCCACTCTGTTAGCATCCAATCGGAGCACTGAAGCCCACCCGGCCTTGTCTTTATGGTGTGGTCAGCCTAGTTCTATTCTATGAGGTCAGAGGTCTTTAGGGACCACTAGGACAACATAGGACAGCTCCGGGTCCTGTCTATGTGATGGTAGAGCTGCGTGTAACCTACCACATAATAGGGCTGCCAGCCACAGACCAGATCACTAGAACATTACATAGCCTATAAGTGAACCATATAGCACAGCAGCAAGCCTTTTTCATAGCTGCTGTGTCAGCTCACCCTGGAGCTAACTGCCACAGCATCCCGCCCAGGCACGTGCACAGATGGGAGTCAACCTGTGCCCAGCACTTTGCCCTCCCACTCGCCAAGTGCCCTTCTGGGTGGTGGTGTGTGTATATATATATATATATATATTTTTTTTGTATAAAGTTTTGGTCATTGTTGTTCTGAACCGATTGCCCGCAAGTCGTCGTGATGTCGTCTGTTGGTCAGCCCTGTTGGTTGCTCCTGTTGATCAACCCTGTTGGTTGCTCCTGTTGATCAGCCCTGTTGGTTGCTCCTGTTGGTCAGCCCTGTTGGTTGCTCCTGTTGATCAGCCCTGTTGGTTGCTCCTGTTGGTCAGCCCTGTTGGTCCTGGATCAGCCCTGTTGGTTGCTCCTGTTGATCAGCCCTGTTGGTTGCTCCTGTTGGATCAGCCCTGTTGGTTGCTCCTGTTGATCAGCCCTGTTGGTTGCTCCTGTTGGTCAGCCCTGTTGGTTGCTCCTGTTGGTCAGCCCTGTTGGTTGCTCCTGTTGGTCAGCCCTGTTGGTTGCTCCTGTTGGTTGCTCCTGTTGGTTGCTCCTGTTGGTCAGCCCTGTTGGTTGCTCCTGTTGGTTGCTCCTGTTGGTTGCTCCTGTTGGTCAGCCCTGGCTCTGGTCAGCCCTGTTGGTTGCTCCTGTTGGTTGCTCCTGTTGGTTGCTCCTGTTGGTTGCTCTTGTTGGTTGCTCCTGTTGGTTGCTCCTGTTGGTCAGCCCTGTTGGTCAGCCCTGTTGGTCAGCCCTGTTGGTCAGCCCTGTTGGTCAGCCCTGTTGGTCAGCCCTGTACAGATCTCGCGCTTGCCCAGTTGCGCCTTTTTCCCCAGTCTGCCATGTACTGAGATTGCTAATGCCCGGTATCCAAAAATGCATGAGATGCGGCCACCAGCCTAGTGTGTGTGTAGCTAGCTACCTAGTTTATAATATCAACAGTGTTGCCACAGCAGTATAACATTTGATTAACCCTTGAGTTACATCATCATCAATATTCAGTCTAGTTGGTGTAACCGGTGAGAAATGGCTAGCTAGTTAGCGGTGTGCGCGCTAATAGCGCTTCAATCGATGACATCACTCGCTCTGAGACCTTGAAGTAATTGTTTCCCTTGCTCTGCAAGGGCCGCGGCTTTTGTGGAGCGATGGGTAATGGTGCTTCGAGGGTGACTGTTGTCGATTGGTGCAGAGGGTCCCTGGTTCGAGGCCAGGTAGGGGCGAGGAGAGGGACGGAAGGAACACTGTTACTCCTGGTTCGAGGCCAGGTAGGGGCGAAGAGAGGGACGGAAGGAACACTGCTACCCCTGGTTCGAGGCCAGGTAGGGGCGAGGAGAGGGACGGAAGGAACACTGTTACCCCTGGTTCGAGGCCAGGTAGGGTCGAGGAGAGGGACGGAAGGAACACTGTTACCCCTGGTTCGAGGCCAGGTAGGGGCGAGGAGAGGGACGGAAGGAACACTGTTACCCCTGGTTCGAGGCCAGGTAGGGACGAAGAGAGGGACGGAAGGAACACTGTTACCCCTGGTTCGAGGCCAGGTAGGGGTGAGGAGAGGGACGGAAGGAACACTGTTACATTGGCTGATACACAGAGCAGACAGAGAGAGGAGCGGCTGCATCAACGACCCTCCCTCCGACCCGACTCCATCCCTTCCTCAGTCAGCAGCAGCATCACAGGTAGTCTAGGCTCGCAACAAGCTCTCACAGGCTCACTGCAGAATCAGATGTTTATTTACGTTTATCTAAACGTCACATTTCGAAGTTGCTCCAAACGTCACATTTCAAAGTGCTTTTTACACTCTGGGTTGACTCCTCATGCTAGGTATTGTTCTATTTCTCCAAACACACATTTCGAAATTGCTCCAAACGTCAAATTTAGAAGATTAAGGGTTAAGGTTTTGCATAGGTTTAAAACATTGCTTAGGCACTCATTCTGAATGGTTAAGCTAAGGGCTAAGGTTAGACACTCGTTCTGAATGGTTAAGCTAAGGGCTAAGGTTAGACACTCGTTCTGAATGGTTAAGCTAAGGATTAAGGTTAGACACTCGTTCTGAATGGTTAAGCTAAGGGTTAAGGTTAGACACTCGTTCTGAATGGTTAAGCTAAGGGTTAAGGTCAGACACTCATTCTGAATGGTTAAGCTAAGGGTTAAGGTTAGACACTCATTCTGAATGGTTAAGCTAAGGGTTAAGGTTAGACACTCGTTCTGAATGGTTAAGCTAAGGGTTAAGGTTAGACACTCGTTCTGAATGGTTAAGCTAAGGGTTAAGGTTTGACACTCATTCTGAATGGTTAAGCTAAGGGCTAAGGTTAAGACACTCATTCTGAATGGTTAAGCTAAGGGTTAAGGTTAGACACTCGTTCTGAATGGTTAAGGTTAGACACTCATTCTGAATGGTTAAGCTAAGGGTTAAGGTTAGACACTCGTTCTGAATGGTTAAGGTTAGACACTCATTCTGAATGGTTAAGCTAAGGGTTAAGGTTAGACACTCGTTCTGAATGGTTAAGGTTAGACACTCATTCTGAATGGTTAAGCTAAGGGTTAAGGTTAGACACTCGTTCTGAATGGTTAAGGTTAGACACTCATTCTGAATGGTTAAGCTAAGGGTTAAGGTTAGACACTCATTCTGAATGGTTAAGCTAAGGGTTAAGGTTAGACACTCGTTCTGAATGGTTAAGCTAAGGGTTAAGGTTTGGATAGGGTTAAAATAAAACACGAGTGTCCACCTCACAACCTTCTGATCCAGAGTCATGAGATTAAGACTCTAGTTAACCACCAGGTGATACTAAAATATCCACACAAGCCAATAGCCAGCCAGCCATATATCTTGAGTTAGAGGATGATGAGTATCATATCATGAAGTTATTATTTAAGAGCATTTAAGATAAATCACAATCAATAAAAACAAATCTTGCTAACTAACTAGCAGATTTACATCAATCATCAACATCAAAGATCAGCTGATAGCCCACCTTCTGTTCCCCACGTCTTTAGGAGGCGCTGTAACTCGCTAGCTTTCAATTTGTGATGATTGAATGCGTTGTTGCAGAAATAAATAGGTCTGTGCTAAAACAAATAAAACAGTTCGCTACAAAGGCAGTGGTATGTTCTGAATTTCGAGATATGAATTAGTTTAAGCATCGGCCCCCTGAAAGGTCTGTGCACGGCCCTGACCCCTTAACACAAAGTAGTTTACAGCCTCTCCCTCCCCCCAGTGATACTACCCCCACCCCAGCATTACCCTGTGTAGCTTAACCCCACAGTGCCCCCCTGTGGCAGCCACTGGTTGGTCATCACCACAACACCTAAGTACTTTGACCTCTTCAGGCTCAAAGGCAACACTCACTCACCCTCATTCTGCTTCCTCTTCTCTGCTAAATGGACCCATTTCATGTTAGTAAAAAATACCATGCTATACTAAAGCACTTGTAGACTGTATTTGTAGGCTGCCTACAGGGTAAGAAAAACAGTTCATTTGGGTGAACTATCCCTAATCTAGGTAAACTACAACATGTTTCCATACTATTACCATGTTGTTACTACATGTTCTGTGATCTAATGAAGTATTCTGCTGATACGTGTCAGGGTTGTGTGTGAGTACGTGTGTGTTTGATTCTTCACAGAGCTCTGACGTCTCAGAATGCACTTTCACCTGGGGTGGTGCAGGCAGCGATGACATCACAGCGCTCTCTGCTAACTCCGCCCACTACCAGCTGCTGTCAGAGCTGGGTGAGCATACCATTGGTCACAAATCAACTCATCACTACAACCCAGAAAGACAAGTCCTTTCACTACATAGTTGTTGCCTGCAGAGTAATATCTCCTCTGACAAATACAAAGCATATTTCCTTTTAGCATGTTACTGTTGAATAGAATAGCTAATCCAAAAGCGTTGTTTACAATTTCACTGACCAAGTCCCATACTACACATAGCCCGAGTATAAAGCGTTTGTATTGTGGACATTTTATGTTACACATAGTCTATTACCTTTTGGCACATCTGTTGAATAAACTGGCCAATTCAAAATATTAGTTCACAAATCTCCCTGGATTATTGAAGACCATACTAACCACACAGTACCTGAGAATGAAGGGTTTTCAGAGTTGAACGTGTTTCTACATGTCTTAATATTTATTACCAAACCGTGTTCACAGGGAAAGGCTTCAACAACCTGAGCCAGGTGCGCATGGCGCGCCACACCCCCTCCCGCCAGCTGGTGGCAGTCAAGAACACCAACCTGGATGAGTGTACTGAGGATGAGCTGCTACAGTTGATGGTGCGGTACTGTATTAAAGGTCCTACAGATACGAACCACCTTGTCTTTTCATTGAAGTTCATGTCATAAGATACATATTTTGTTCCAGCCACAACTGATTCAAAACACCTGATTCAACAAATCAATTTCTTAGTTGAGTCAGTCGATTACTTGAATAAGATGAGTTAGCGTTGGGCTGGAACAAAAACCTGTGCTCTTGCTCTCTAGATCCAGGGTCAGGGACCATTTAGGTCATTGTTCATAATAACATTGTTGGCACTTGGCAGTGGTACAAGCCACCTGGCTGACTGTGTGACCCCAGTGCTTCCTGGCTGTGACCCCAGTGTTTCATGGCTGTGTGACCCCAGTGTTTCCTGGCTGTGTGGACCCCAGTGTTTCCTGGCTGTGTGGACCCCAGTGTTTCCTGGCTGTGTGGACCCCAGTGTTTCCTGGCTGTGTGACCCCAGTCTTTCCTGGCTGTGTGACCCCAGTGTTTCCTGGCTGTGTGACCCCAGTGTTTCCTGGCTGTGTGACCCCAGTGTTTCCTGGCTGTGTGACCCCAGTGTTTCCTGGCTGTGTGGACCCCGGTGTTTCCTGGCTGTGTGGACCCCAGTGTTTCCTGGCTGTGTGGACCCCAGTGTTTCCTGGCTGTGTGGACCCCAGTGTTTCCTGGCTGTGTGGACCCCAGTGTTTCCTGGCTGTGTGACCCCAGTGTTTCCTGGCTGTGTGACCCTAGTGTTTCCTGGCTGTGTGACCCTAGTGTTTCCTGGCTGTGTGACCCTAGTGTTTCCTGGCTGTGTGACCCTAGTGTTTCCTGGCTGTGTGACCCTAGTGTTTCCTGGCTGTGTGACCCTAGTGTTTCCTGGCTGTGTGACCCCAGTGTTTCCTGGCTGTGTCCCCAGAACGAGGTTCTTCTCTCCAGGCTGTTCCGCCATCCCAATCTGCTGACCTCTCGCCTGGTCTTCAGCTCCTGCTGCCAGCTCTGGGTCCTCACACCACTCATGGGCTACGGTCAGTCTACTGCATGCATCTTCTAACACACGTTTCCTCTCACCATCTCTCTCCCACACTTACTCCCCCCATCTCTCTTCGTCCATGCTCCTTCTCTCAGCGATAAGTTGGTTGAACTTTACTTTTTATGGTACAGAAATGACATGTTAAAAAATGCCTATGTTTGTAAGAAACATTACGAACCATTTGGAACCATAGTTACCGACTTCTCTCTCTGTCCCAGGTTCGGCAGATAGCCTGCTGAGGACGTTCTTCCCTGACGGGATGAGGGAGTCCCTGATCGCTTACCTCCTCCACGGAGTCCTGAAGGCTCTGCAATACCTGCACCTCATGGGCTACGTGCACAGGTGAGGGAGGAAAGACACCATGGGGACAAGGGAGAGATATGAACCATTTTAAGGCTTCTACATGTAGCCGATGTGAAATGGCTAGCTAGTTAGCGGTGCGCTAGTTAGCGGTGCGCTAGTTAGCGGTCAAGCGATAGGTAACGATGCTTCATGGGTGGCAGTTGCTGATGTGTTCAGAGGGTCCCTGGTTGGAGCCCAGGTTGGGGCGAGGAGAGGGACTGAAGCAACACTGATACACTTCTGTCCAACTATAACCAACCCAACTGTTAGACGGTTCTGGTACTCCTTGTATACAGCCTCGCTATTGTGTTACTATGTGTTTCCTATTTAGCAAATGCTTGTAACTTTTTAACTCTGCATTGTTGGAAAAGGGCCCGTGAGTAAGCACTTCACGGCAAAGTCTACACCTGTTGTATTCGGCGCTTGTGACCAATAACATTTCATTTGATTTGTTGAAAGAATCAGCCTAGTTTGCTGTCTCAGTTGGACATAGTTGCTCGGAGTTGCTCGCAATTCAACATGTAGAATGTGCCAGGGACAGTTGGTCTGAGCTGGTAAAAACAACCTAATGCATCATCAATAGTTAGTTGACTGTAGTGTAGAAGCCTGAAGATTTGGCGAGAGTGAACGCTCTTCTCCTCTTCTCTTCTCCACTTCCTCTCAGGGGAGTGAAGGCCAGTCACATCCTGCTGTCTGGGGAGGGCCGTGTCTACCTCTCGGGGCTGCACAGTGTTTATAGTATGATGCGGGATGGGAAGAAGGTGAGGACCGTGTTCGACATGCCCCATCACAGCCCCACCCTGCTACCCTGGCTCAGCCCAGAGCTGCTACGACAGGACCTGCATGGCTATGGGGTGAAGTCAGACATCTACAGTCTGGGGATAGTAGTCTGTGAGCTGGTCAGTGGCAGGGTGCCTTTCCAGGACATGCCCCCTACACAGGTACTGGGGCCTTACATACATACAGCACAATGCCATACGCTAGGGCTGTTCTCATACATTACAAAACATAGTTCAGTCTGTGAGAGTCTCTCGTCTTTTCTCCATCTCTCTCCCTCTGTGTGACTGTGTCCATGCGTCCATATGTCTGTGTCTCTCCCTCCAGATGCTGCTCCAGAAGCTGCGTGGGTCCCACTGCTGCCTGCTGGACGTGGCCCCCTCCCCCCTAGGGGAGCTAGGGGGGCTGAAGGTGTCCCGCTCCGGGGTGGACTCTGGCATCGGGGAGAGTGTTGCCACGGGCAGCCTGACCCACACCGCCACCGCCGAGAGACCTCAGAGCCCCGCCCCCAAGAACCACTCGGCCACCCTGCACAACCTGGTCCAGCTGTGTCTGCAACAGCAGCCCGACTGCAGGTAAGACATACACGTGTGCACACACACCGAACGCAAGCACACGCACACCAACACACACAGCGAATGCAGGTGAGACACACACACACAGGAGCAGCAGACGTTATACACAGGGGCTCTGGTACCTCCGTTTGAAGTCGGTTCTTTCATTCAAGGAACAATTTTAAATGTTCTTGTGTTCTGTCTGAATTTCTGTCATTTTTGAAAGGCGTGTAATATGTGAGATTCCAAGTGCTGCTAGATATGACAGCGTTGTGGGACATTAAGGCACGGTGTGACTGCTAGATATGACAGCGTTGTGGGACATTAAGGCACGGTGTGACTGCTAGATATGACAGCGTTGTGGGACATTAAGGCACGGTGTGACTGCTAGATATGACAGTGTTGTGGGACCTTAAGACACGGTGTGACTGCTAGATATGACAGTGTTGTGGGACATTAAGACACGGTGTGACTGCTAGATATGACAGTGTTGTGGGACATTAAGACACGGTGTGACTGCTAGATATGACAGTGTTGTGGGACATTAAGACACGGTGTGACTGCTAGATATGACGGTGTTGTGGGACATTAAGGCACGGTGTGACTGCTAGATATGACAGTGTTGTGGGACATTAAGACACGGTGTGACTGCTAGATATGACAGTGTTGTGGGACATTAAGGCACGGTGTGACTGCTAGATATGACAGTGTTGTGGGACCTTAAGACACGGTGTGACTGCTAGATATGACAGTGTTGTGGGACATTAAGACACGGTGTGACTGCTAGATATGACAGTGTTGTGGGACATTAAGACACGGTGTGACTGCTAGATATGACAGTGTTGTGGGACATTAAGGCACGGTGTGACTGCTAGATATGACAGTGTTGTGGGACCTTAAGACACGGTGTGACTGCTAGATATGACAGTGTTGTGGGACATTAAGGCACGGTGTGACTGCTAGATATGACAGTGTTGTGGGACATTAAGACACGGTGTGACTGCTAGATATGACAGTGTTGTGGGACATTAAGACACGGTGTGACTGCTAGATATGACAGTGTTGTGGGACCTTAAGACACGGTGTGACTGCTAGATATGACAGTGTTGTGGGACATTAAGGCACGGTGTGACTGCTAGATATGACAGTGTTGTGGGACATTAAGGCACGGTGTGACTGCTAGATATGACGGTGTTGTGGGACCTTAAGGCACGGTGTGACTGCTAGATATGACAGTGTTGTGGGACCTTAAGACACGGTGTGACTGCTAGATATGACAGTGTTGTGGGACATTAAGACACGGTGTGACTGCTAGATATGACAGTATTGTGGGACATTAAGACACGGTGTGACTGCTAGATATGACGGTGTTGTGGGACCTTAAGGCACGGTGTGACTGCTAGATATGACAGTGTTGTGGGACATTAAGACACGGTGTGACTGCTAGATATGACAGTGTTGTGGGACATTAAGGCACGGTGTGACTGCTAGATATGACAGTGTTGTGGGACATTAAGACACGGTGTGACTGCTAGATATGACAGTGTTGTGGGACATTAAGGCACGGTGTGACTGCTAGATATGACGGTGTTGTGGGACATTAAGACACGGTGTGACTGCTAGATATGACAGTGTTGTGGGACATTAAGGCACGGTGTGACTGCTAGATATGACAGTGTTGTGGGACATTATGGCATGGTGTGACTTTGTCCTGTTTTGGTGTTCCATAGACCCTCTGCTTCTACACTGTTGACCCATGCCTTCTTCAAACAGGTAGGTCTCATCATCATCAAAATGCTGTGTTTTGGACTGGATTGCATTCTGTGGTACGGTATGGCTGACTTCGTATTCATGTATTTTTCTGTGGACTGTATGACAGGTGAAAAGGCATCATACCCGGGACTCCTTCCTCAGTCTCATGTACCCCGCGGTGCCCCTTGGAGTTTCCAGCCCCGATGACCCCCCTGTGTCCTGCTCCCCTACCCCGTCCTGCCACCCCCCCCACCTCCGCCATCGCTCACCCCACAGAGGAGGTGTGGGACTTCTCATAACCCTCCTCCCTGCCCCCTTCCACCTCCGCCCCCCACATCCCAAAATCTGACAACCAAGCCTAACTCAAGACAATCAAAACGATCAAAAAACAGCGAGCCCAAACCTTTCTACTGTGCTTTGATTGGACTTGTCCTACCCACCTCTCTGAGCCTTTCTACTGTGCTTTGATTGGACTTGTCCTACCCACCTCTCTGAGCCTTTCTACTGTGTTTGATTGGACTTGTCCTACCCACCACTCTGAGCCTTTCTACTGTGTTTGATTGGACTTGTCCTACCCACCACTCTGAGCCTTTCTACTGTGCTTTGATTGGACCTGTCCTACCCACCTCTCTGAGCCTTTCTACTGTGTTTGATTGGACTTATCCTACCCACCACTCTGAGCCTTTCTACTGTGTTTGATTGGACTTGTCCTACCCACCACTCTGAGCCTTTCTACTGTGTTTGATTGGACTTGTCCTACCCACCACTCTGAGCCTTTCTACTGTGCTTTGATTGGAACTGTCCTACCCACCACTCTGAGCCTTTCTACAAGTTTTCTAGGCTTTTATATGTTTGTTTTGAAAGTCAAATAAGGGTCTGCAGGTGGATGTTTATTGTCACGAGTCTTGTCCTGGAGGCAGAACTGAGCCATTTCCCCTTAGATAGGCCAGCTGCTGGAATAGGAGGGCGGGATTATTGAAGCTGCTCTGCCTGGATCATCCAATGAGGATCTCTGTGCCATGGGTGTGGCTGCCGATCAACGACAATGACAACCAATGACGTTGCAGGACAGTGAGGACACACCCCCATGCCAGTGAAAAAAACCTATCACTGGACTCATATGGATCGTACTACGAACAGTAATGTGAACTATTTTAGGCTATTAGACTGTGAAAGGGCATAGATAATAATGTGTCAGGGTTTGAAGAGGAAGATAATAGATAATGATATGTTATGGAGTTGGAGAGGGTATGAGTGTTAAAACACAAGTGTGCGAGCAGAGACGGTACGAGAATAGCTAGTGTGTTAGTGGAAGTTCTATGGTTATCCCTCTAGTCTTGTGAAACCAGCCTGATCTCGCCATAGCTCACATTCCCGAAGTGAAACTAAACGTGAGCTCAGCGGTCCGTCTGATTGACCAGGCTGCTATCCCTCCCCTGTACAACCAGTGAAATCCCTGTGATCAAATAAGAACTATAACACTACTGTGCTTTGAGACGCAGCTGCCCTATACACGTCCTCCTAGTCGTAATAAACGTGTGGGAGGGTCCTCAATGGTATCGTTTTAATGAAATCTGTCAACTGTTTATGATACATTTATGTGGATTATTCTGTGATTGATGATTATGTGTATGAGAGATATGTTATGTATCAGTGCATATCAAACATGTTATAGCTGTATGAGCCATATAGAAGTGTTATAAATATATTCATTATCAATTTTCTAAAACAATGTCCCTTTTTTTCTTGTCTTTGGAAGTTCTGTATGGTCTTTCTCACCAACTCTGTTAAAGCCTAAATAAGCAGAAAGCTGTATAAGGGGTTATTGAAGGTTTAGGTTGGGATTGGTGGTTTTTGGCAATAATGTGTTTAGGACTGCATTGCTTGAGGTAGAAGTTGCCCCAACTACAGATGTAAGATCAGATTATCCTACCCCACATCCACTTAACCTTTAGGGAGATGAACAAATATCTGACCCTGTGTCAGTGGTTAGGTTTGACTTCTACCCACTCATAACTACATCACTGAATAGTCTATGCCTAAAATATGGACTAGCGCTGTCGTTGTCAACCTGGGCTATGTATACCACTGGGGGGACTTGGCCTTTCTCCAGGGGGATTCAGAAGACACCTCCACAACAACTGTCCCAGTGACTGTCCTGGCTGAGACGCTAAGATAGAATATACCCTGTGATGTCACAGAGGAACCTCTCTAGTGGGTGGAGTCCATATCTCAAAAACAAACAACTAACACCTGACACCATTGGACAATGGAGACAGGAGAGAAAGCGGAGAAAGGTAAAACCACATTGTTTCTTCATTTACATCTTAGTCACTACAAAAATGCTGTGGCTTAGAAACATACCCACCACCGGTGGAGAAGAAATGATCTATGGTCTACAAATTCTATCATTTTGTCCTGGTGAGGGCTATTAGTTCATTTGATCAGCATCTCATTCTGTTTCCAGCAGCTGCGAAGGAGGCCAAGACGAACCTCAAGGATGTGGTAATGTGCATAGATATGGAAAGCTAGATAGGAATTTTGGTTAGAGTCTGCAGGCACAAACTGTCAGCCATTATTATTACACCATCTTAGTTGTATTTCTATGGTAACAGGGCTCTCCATAGACTCTCTTAGTTCACGTTTAGGCCTTCAGATCTGGCCACATAAACCCCTCCCTACTTATCAACAGCATGTCCTGTTATGTATACCACTCTAGTTCATAGTTCAGGTCAACCTGTGTCCTCTGATCATGGGTGTTTAGGAGATGTAGTGACAATGCCAATGACTTTACAGTCCATGTATTGACCTCTCCCTCCTCTAGCCAGTCAATGTAGTGACCTCTCTCTCTCCATTCTTCCCTCCCTTCTCTAGCCATCGGCGGTTTTACATTTCCAGCAGGCAGCAGAGATGTTATTCTCGGCCCCGGTGCAGGCTGCTCCATACCGGGGAAAGCTAGGCTTTAAGTGGGCGGTGCGCAGCGTCATCCTGATGACTCGCTTCTGCCGCTACTTCATGTCCCGTTCCAACTCTCGCCAATTCATAGAGTTCAACTTCCGGGAGACCATCACCAACCAGCCGGCCGGGGGAACGGTGGGTCGTGTGTGTGTGTGTGTGTGTGTGTGTAGGAGAGTGGTACTGTTAAGGGGAAGTGATAAGGTACTGTGTTTTGCTGGGCTAACGGGCCACCAGGTTTATGTAGTGGTCTTGATGGGAGATTGAGAAAGAAGCTACAGTTTTGATATCCAGAAAGACTGGAAAGTTAACATTGATTTCTGTTCTTGCAGGGTAAAAATCTGGTGTTTGACCTGAACCACTTCAAAGTGAAAGAGGTAATGTGACCGTATGAATTTAGAAGACCTATGCTGGGTATGAAAATACTGTATTTATGACTGTAAGGAATGTTGTTCTCCTTGGTGTGTGTGTGTGTGTGTGTTTCTGTGTTCGTGTGTATGTCTTTGTCTCTGTCTGTGTGCATGAAAGCTATGTGTGTATGTGTGTGAGCATACGTGTGCTTGTATACGTGCGTGTGTCTTTGTCTGTGAGCGTGAATGCTATGTGTGAGCGTATGTGTGCTTGTATACATGTGTGAGCATTATGTCTGGAACATTCCAGGACCGGATCCCTGTCCTGCTGGTGGAGATTATGCGGAAGTGCCCAGAGGAGCGTTCTGAGTCGGAGGTGTTGCTGGTTCACAACATGCTGAGCTCTGTGAGCATGTTTCGTCGCTACAGTGCAACCCTGCAACTCCTTCTGGCCAGGGTGGTTCGCTATCAGAGGTTAGAGGTCAATCCCCTGTCAATCAATTGCAAGAAAATGAGCTTTAAAACTGCAAAATGTTATTTTCACCCCATGACAAAATGTGCAGAATTGCAGGAAATAAGCTTTAACCCTGAAAAATTCTCTTCACCAACAAGAGGGGTGTGAACAGTTTGTGTCATGAACAGTGCTTGTGCCCATAGAAATAGATGCAACGTGCACAACGAGGCGCCGGATGTTCCCCAATGCTGGAAAGGGAAAGGGGATACCTAGTCAGTTGTACAACTGAATACCTTCAACTGAAATGTGTCTTCCGCATGGTCTTCCCTGTGGCTCAGTTGGTAGAGCATGGTGTTTGCAACGCCAGCATGGTGTGTGCAACGCCAGGGTTGTGGGTTCGATTCCCACGGGGGGCCAGTACAAAAACAAAATGCAAGAAATGAAATGTATGTATTCACTACTGTAAGTCGCTCTGGATAAGAGCGTCTGCTAAATGACTAAAATGTAAATGTAATGAAGGGGGGCCTGATTGAACACGTTTGGAAACCCCTGCCTTAGGGAACGCAATGGAAAATGTCTTGGTAGTATAGTCCTTCCCTGTTTCAGTCAGTTTGGTTTCTTTTAGTGCCTAATAAACACAACCCTTGTTTTAGGCTATAATAATCCGGTAACACTTTAGTTGAAGTGGCTTCTTGTGAAGTGTTGTATTGCCTTTAAACATTCATAGGACTTTATAGATGCAGTCAATGTCACGCCCTGACCCGAGGGCTCTCTATGGTGTTGTAGGTCAGGGTGTGACTAGGGGGTGTTCTAGTCGATTATATTTCTATGTTTGGGTTTGAGTATGGTTCCCAATTAGAGGCAGCTGATTATCGTTGTCTCTAATTGGGGATCATACTTAAGGTGTCCCTGTTCCCACCTGCGTTGTGGGATATTGTTTTGTGTATGTTGCGCCACTGATGTTTCGTTGTTGGTTTATTGGAAGTTTCACTGCAAATAAAGATGTGGAACTCAACACACACTGCGCCTTGGTCCGTCCATTATCACGACCGTGACAGTCATAGAGCTTTATACTTAACTGTACAGTAAAGCATTAACCACTTAGACCACTTAAAATGACTAAAATGTAAATGTAAAGTCCCCTTCAGCTTAGGGGACCTACGTAGTTCTGGTACTGGTTCCGACCGACATTTTTTATTATAAATCGATCTGTAGACACCGTAGATCGAAATGGCTTGCGTTGAGCGATAGCCCTGGTTCCCACGGACACAGTAGTACAAGCATTAACGAACAACAAGAAGCCATAATATCACAGCTGTTACATTTAACCATGACTGCATAAGGGACTACAAATATGTTTACAAGGCATTATAATGCTTTACAAGTTTGTTCTTGTCTAATGTTCTGTATTATGTTATGTTCCATGGTTTGTGTGGACTCCAGGAAGAGTAGCTGCTGCTTTTACAACAGCTAATGAGGATCCTAATAGATAACAAATAAAGAGTTACCAATCACCCCGCGTGGCTATGCCTGCAGGTTGGAGCGTCGCAGAGTGGTCATTAAGAAGGGCCATTGGGGACACAGCTTCTACTTTGTGTTCTCTGGGCTACTGGCCGTCACCAAGGACAACGACGGTAGCAGTGCCTTCGTGGATAAGGAGCCCATCCTCATCAAGAAGGGCATGAGCTTCGGGGTGAGGCCTCACAATTATATGTTTTTGTAGAAGCTATTTTTTTAAGAGGCAATATCATTATCAATAGTCATAGTAGTGATAGTGGAGGTAGTAGTGGTGAGAATGGTAGTGATATTGTTTAGTGTTTAGGAAAAAGATATCTGGGTTCTTGCGAACGTCATACCTCACATACGTTCAAGGCCTGATGGGCAACGCAGACGAGTAGGTTCAACCACATGAAATAGCACACCTGACCGTAGCTAGGCTACTGGCGCAGTCGTGTGGTTCTGACTGTTGTGATTATTAATGGTCAGTAACTGTTGTCTGTCAGGATGTGGCCTTGATCAAAACGCTGAGGAGGAATGCCACTGTTGTGTGCATGGAGGAGACGGAGCTCATGGTGGTCGACAAGGAAGACTTCTTCGCTAACAAGATGGATGTAGAGCTGAAGAGGGAGTTTGACTATCGCTTCAGGTTCTTCCGGTGAGATAATAGGATGTTTTACTATCGCTTCAGCTTCTTCCGGTGAGATTCTGCAGCCAGAAATTTGTTTTAGGATCTGAATATATACCCCCTACAAACCTGTCTTTGTTGAGCACCGCTCCTACTTTCCTAAAGAGTGAAGGCCTCCCTGAATCCGTGCTACAAACCTGTCTTTGTTGAGCAGCACCACTCCGACTTTCCTAATGAAAAGCGAAGGCCAACCTGAATTCCCGCTACCAACCTGTCTTTGTTGAGCAGCACCTTGAACTCCCACTACAAACGGTGTTTGTAACTCTAAGGTCACCGGGAGTCACATTGCCCCTCTTTCCACCGATTCACCTCTGTGCCCCTTCTCTCCCAGGTCACTCCAGCTAGTGTCCTCCTGGTCATACTCTCTCATTGAACAGATGGCTGACCATTCCAAGGCCGAGCAATTTCGCTACGGCCACGTGGTCGTCAAGGACACCAACGACATGGGCAACATCATTTTCATTGGCAAGGTAACCGGGGGGCTAACTTGTAGGCCTACAGTACATGTGGGGAATGTTGGGTAATGTAGTTGCAGGCAGAGATGTTTGATATTAAATGCTTCCATTACAGGGCCAATGTGACGTGTTGAGAGTGGTGGATCTTACCTCCTGCAGTGCCTACCAACGCCTCCTAAAACAGTATGCAGACTCAGGTACTGGCACGTGTTTATAATACAATCCTACTGTAATGTGAAGACACACAAAATATGCATACAATATACACAGTTCACATTTCAGTATTAAGTTCTAGGCAACCTCAGTTTTCCCTGTATCCTATAACAACCAGAGTAACTTATTTTATTTTTATTTAAAAAATGTGTCTGTTGTTTATATTGAGTTTTGAGTAAGATTATAACATTTGTGCAATGACATGTTGAAGAACAATAAAAACAAAACATTATCTCTCTCTCTTTCTCTCTCCGTCTCTCTGTCTATGCCTGTCTCTCTCTCTCTCTCCCTCTCCCTCCCTCCCTCCCTCCCTCTCCCTCTCTCTCAGTAAGCAGAGGTACATGTTTGCCAACACATGGATTCAAAGGCGAGCTGACAAACCAACCAGGAAGGTAATGTAACTGGCCACAGTGTATTTACCTGGACGTACCACACATCAGTGACGTCGCTGCATCTCAGCTGTGTCCAGTTAGTTCGCTGCCCGGTGATAAGTTGTGTCTGTCTGTTCTACTCTTCCTCAGTGTCATAAAACACAAAGTCCTCCTCAATAATCCTCCACGTCCTCCCAGAGGACTTCCTGCAGACCTGCCCACCAGTGCCTGTTTCCTGATCGACACCCTTCATCAGAGCAGCACATTTGTACGTAGCCTTGAGGTCCAGACGTTACCCATATCAACATTGGAAGAAACCTGTATGGTACTTGTGCCTTGTGTTCAGCATGGATGACCATGTAATAACATGATAATATGACATCCATGGCATGCTGTGTTCTGGGCATAGAGTTGTAATCACTTCCTTGAACTCTTCCTCTAGTGTTTTCTAACTCTATGGTTCTGTGTGTCTGCTGTGTGGTGTGGTTCAGGGTCTGAACCAGTACCTGATGCCGTCCAAGCAGAGAGACTGTCGCAGGTTCACTCTGGTCAGCCAGAGCGTGGAGATCCTGCGGGTGGAGAAGACTCGCTTTGACAAGCTGGTGGACAACACCACCATGAAGAAGCTGGAGGCCCTGCAGAAAACCTACCCAAGGTGAAGACTAATGGATACCAGTTCAGATGGGCTGCCCTTACTGGTGCACTTCATAGAAAAGACGGGGCACCAGAAACAACCCCTAGCCCCTACCCATTAGGTGTTTGTGTAGATCTAAGATGACTCAGGTCTAGATAGGTGTAAGGCAAGCAATCCACAGAGGGCAAGGTGGAACTTTCACTGTATTGCTTATACCTATCTAATCCTCTCAGATCTAGCTAGGGAGAATGTACGCATTACTGTAAGTCGCTTTGGAAAAGAACGTCTGCTGAATGGCATATATTATTAATAGCGCTTTTGTGTTATCTTCCTGTGTAGCGACGATGAGCTGTGCACTGTGTTCCTGGAACACAGCCGCTGGAAGGACTACAAACACAGTGTGGTACAGGACCTGTTCCCCCACCGGGTTGCCCCAATCAGAAGCCCCAAAACCCAGAAGCAGCAGGGCCACTGTGGCCCCAGCCAGGCCCTCCAGCAGACCAGACACGTGGTCAACAGGCTGAAACAGACAAAGCAGAGGGTAGAGCCAAAAATAATTAAATAAAGGACTAAATGTGTAGATGAATGAATACATAGACATGGTTTTATCAATATGCTTCAAGTTTGAGCGTTTGCTGCATTCTTCATTATTTTCATGCATTTCATTAACATCAGGCAGAAATCAAATTATCTGCACACCATAATACCATTTCTCAAGTAAAAAAAGGTTTTGAAGTATAATTTCTCATGAGCGGGTCATGAGAAAACATACTTTAAACCCTTCTGCCTCTGCTCTCTGTGAGTAGAAAGCTGGAGGAACTCGGTTGTCACTAGTTAACACAGCCACGAAGTCGAAATTGGCTATATTGTAAAAAAAAAAATTAAGAAAACAAAAATGTGTTTTATTATCTTAATGTAAGATTAGGTTTAGACATAAGGTTAGCAGTGTGCTTAAGATTAGGTGTAAAAACAGATCTTAAGAAGAGAAATTGTAGAAATAGACAGAGGGTTTAGACATACTTACGGGTATGTTCCTCTGCCCAGTTGTTGATGATGCATGCTAGATCTTACAAAGCCTGGATATGTATTTTAAGTATCAGCTTGCCACATCATGGTCACATTCCCCTGCTCAGATGTTGCATATATCAACCAATGGTTCCGTGCGACGTCGTCGACAGTGTCATCCCCTGACAGATTCCTATAACATATGATGTACGACTGAGGATCTCCTATAATTTTACCCTAGTAGGCGGTAACTGCATAACAACATGGTGATCAGCTGAAAGTAACCAATCACAGCCAAATGTAAGCTCGGTTCCCTCGCAACCAACCCACCCCTAACGACCCACGAGCTCCACATCGGCAACGTAAAGGGGTTGATGACTGTCGCAAACTCTGCAGCCTAAGAAAAATACTGAAATAATTCCTCCATAGACATACATGTATAGCTGAATGTCTTCTGCCTCTGAAATATATATTGTGGCCGCAAATAAATGTAATTATATTCAAAGCTCCCCTTACTCAGCCTATCCTAGCAAGGCAATTGACGACAGCTAAATACAAAACTATTTTGACTTCCGGATTTACATGTCAAAATAAAAGCACCGTTTATTTTTATTTTTTAATGAAAATCAGTTATTGTTTAGCTTTCCCCATTTATATAAAAAGAAAAAAATCCAAACTCAATTCACGATCTGAGTTATGTGCACACCTGCTCATTGTGGAGCTGGTTTAGCCTAATCAATATGTTTTTATTGTTATTGGCTTTGCCAGTCTTCTGTAAGTATCCCCATATGTTGGTAGGCTGTATTTTGTCTAAACTCTAAAACAGTAGGCTAACTTAGGCCAAATCCAGTTTGGATTCAGTTCAATTCTATTTTTCTTTTAATATATTTTTTTAATATAAATTAATTGTTAATCGTTAAGTTTTTTGGGGCAATTTTGGCAACATTATTATTTATCACTATACACTTCTACCTATGTTTTGTTTTAAAAAACGATTTTTTAAAAGATTCCCTTGGGCTTAATAAATGAGAACGTTTACTTTGAAAATGGAAAAAGTTGACATCAGGAAGTAGTTGGCCGCGTTTCGCACATTGTAGACAGCTTCACGAGTGGCAGTGCCACAGCACTAACCGCCAGTGTTGTTTGTAGCTATCCCAGTGTACAGGAATGGGCTGGCTGTAACATTTTGTCGTTTTCGTTAGTAATGCGTGCGTTTGCATTGTTTATGTGGTGACATTTCTAAATGTCTAAGTTCTAGGGCAAGGTCAAGCAAATTCACAAACTCGTTTCGTCGTTTGTTTCAAATTGAGAAGTAACGTTAGACAGGGGAAAAAAAAGGCTTCGCCGTTTTGACACATCACAGGTAAGAACGATAATGCTAGTTAATTAATATTAGCCACCTTGTTTCACAATGACAGCTTGTTAGCTAAGTAACTTTGCTAACTCGAGCGTTTTTCTGCGTATTGCAACCCCAAGTTAGCTTGCTAACGTTAGTTAGCTTTGTTGTGTTTTATTTCGTCAGCTGTATCCTTCTCTTGTAAAGGAAGGGCAGAGATCTAATTGAACAGAACGTGCCTGGGCTGATGGCTGATTCATAGGGTTTGTTTACAGCAAGCTAAATTAGCTATCATAACCAGTCAGCTAACGTTATCAAAGGTATAGCCTACTGGTGGTGTTTATAAACAAGTGCTGTTAACTATTTATAAACTGGCGCCACAGAACTTGTGTATTTGACATACTAACTTTGTTTGTGGCTTGGCTTTCCACAGAGTCAGTGGCATATGAGTCGAGAAGTGGACGTAGTGCGACTTTGACCGTGGAAGTCTCACCACAGCAGGAAACGCGAAACCTTGGGAATCCATAATTCACGATGGAATAGTGCTTTAGGAAGTTACAATATCAAGAAACACCGCCACTGGGATTACTTTTGAATATTTTGTTTTTCCTTTCTAAGTAGGAAGGTATTTGAACTATTTTCGGAGTTGTCTTTCATTGTGACATTTCACTTAACACCTCAAATCGATATGTATACGAGCAATGCCCGAATGAGGAGATCTAGCTAGGGGCTCAATATGAGGAATCCGGAGAATTGACCTCTGTTCAGAAGCCCACCACCCGCCGTGGAGAATGGCATCAAATGAAAGATTGTACGAGGTCTGGATGCTGTATTGCAACAAGGTAAACAAACCTTTCTCTTGATCTGTTTGACACATAAAACATGCATTAGAATCTGTGTCATGCCAGTAAGACCAGACTGTAAGGTAACCAAGCTATTACAATAGCTGTGGTATATTGAGATGACGTAATGGGTGATGAGCAATCAATCAAATGTATTTATAAAGCCCTTTTTACATCTGCTGATGTCACTAAGTGCTGTACAGAAACCCAGCCTAAAACCCCAAACAGCAAGCAATGCAGATGTAGAAGCACGGTGGCTAGGAAAAACTCCCTGGAAAGGCCAGAACCTAGGAAGAAACCTAGAGAGGAACCAGGCTCTGAGGGGTGGCCAGTCCTCTGGCTGTGCCGGGTGGCGATTATAACAGAACATGGCCAAGATGATGAATTGTAATCGGGCTTTAATTTTTAAGCCATCCTGTTCTTCCTCCACTATTCTCAGTAACAGCTGCTGGACTGTCCTGCGATGTGTGAAGTCTGTCTCCTGGTATTTAAATTTTAGTTGAGTGACGTCTTGTGGTATGTAGAAGGGTATAATACAATTCCATAGATTCTGTTTTGTATTGCAACCTAGCTAGACCTATTTCCCCCTTGATTGACTGTAGTAGCTACAGTTGTTTCATTGCACTGGGTGACCAATCACAGCTTGGTGCCTGAGCCTCTCCTGATGTGAGTCTCAACTGCAGTCAACACATTCCCTCTTTAATCCCACTCAAAAGGACAACCCTCTCATAAGCATTAGCCTTTTGAGCTATCCTGTTCTCCCACACGACACAGGGCAGGAAGTGCTATGGCACAAGTTTTTAGAATTATCCTGCCTGAGTGCCAGTCTTTGTGTTGTCATGCCAACTCAATTTAACTCATTGTCATGCCCAACATGAGTTGACAAGAGCACAAACAGATCTGGGACCAGGCTAGTTTAGTATCAAACCAGATTTTATTTGTCACCTGCTTTGTAAACAATATGTGTACATTGAGTGTACAAAACATTGAGAACACACTTGATCTTGCACTCACTTCTCAGTCCTGTGTTAAATGGCAGGCATTGTGGGGAGTACACACATCGTCTTTGTTCTATTAAGAGAGTGTATTTACATTGGGTCAGACAGTAGGCTAGAAGTTCAATCTCATACAGCAGCAGGCCTGTATTTTACTTTGCATGTGGCCACAAACATGTGAGGCTTAAATAATTTGTAAGGACCTTTACCTCCCCCAGAGCGGCCGCAATGTCAACACTGGCTCAGGGGTCTCCTCTTCAGTGTGTGTGTCAGGGTTCCCAGGATACATCAGGAGCAAGGGGAACTTGTAGTCCGTCACGTGAGCTAAATCGGCTCTGGAATGTTTGTTGTGTGAGGCTGCCCATTGTCTCCACTTGCCCTAAAGAAGCCATACACTTCAGTGTCGCAGGTTAATGATGTCACACCTCATTGAGGGATAGGCTCATTACACCCTATTATACTAAGATAACTGACCTTTAACACAGCATGGCAAATGAACAATAATGGGAGCTTAGTTAAGCTAAAATGACCAAGTCCTTGACCTTGGGGTTAGGATCCCGCCATGAAATTGTAAGGCTGCGTACTCAATCCTAAAGCTGCCTCACACTACAGAAACAGGTGATAGTCCCCTGCCCTATGGGCCGCTCAGGCAAGGCTACCTAGCTAAAATATCCAGTACCACTGGTCTCTAACTTCCATTAGATCAGTGTGACTGAACTGTTACTCACCTCTCTAATGATTAACCCAAGCAGGGCTGTCAACACTACAGGGCCAGAGGTTGACAGAGACATCACAGTAAGTCACCCTGGTCCCTGGGGTGGAGTCACACCTAGCAACTACTGTTGGCGGTTGAGCAGCCTAATTAAAGGGAGTAGTGGCGCTGCGGTCAGGAACTAGTTTATCCTGTAGCTGTAGGTCATAGTAAAAGGCTTTGACACTAATTCATTCACCTCCAATTCAATTCGGTGAATGTGTGATGCTTGAATACTGGCCTGTCTGATATGCAATAAGCCTAACCCCCTGGGCCGTGTTCATTAGGGTACGTAACTGAAAAATGTTTTAAAATGGAAAGCAAAAATGAAGGTTTCTTATTGGATGAATCCATGATGTCCCTGCCTCCCTGTTCCAGTTAGTTTCTGTTTGTTGCATAATGAACACAACCCGCAGTGAGTTCATTTCCTCCAAAGTTAACTAGCCTAGCCCCCTCCATACATGTGTTGGCTGTTGTAAATCTATGGGTCGGCTAACTGGGAAAGCACCAGTCTTAACTCCAGTTCATGTTGGAGATAAAAGGTAGCAGACGACCACAGAGACGGTCACATTACGATCCTCTTACCCAGCAGTCTGTGTAGTGTCACTGTCATCAGCCTGGAGTATCGTCCCAGAGTTATTTAGCAGCATTGTTAACACCACAATGGCAGCGAGGCACCAAACACGACCATGCAAAACTCATCCCTCTGGTTCTCGATGATGGGAAAGACATGGCTCTTGTTTCTCGACAACATGAAGCATACCCCTGTAGTGTTGAACTACAGGAAGCATGATGTGTATGTGGTTAGCTCGTTATCATTAGGCCTGTCTGCCCCTCCTGTGCTTATAGCCACTAAGATGATGAGACCATAGACACAGGCCTACATGAAATATTCTGTCATTTTAACTAGGTCTGTAGGCCTGTGTAACTATACACCATTGGATCATGGTAGCATCAATCACTGTTTGAATCCATAAGTAGCAACAACACAAGCCTAGTACTTTCTGGTGACTACCTACGGCAGTGGTTTCTGGTGACTACCTACGGCAGTGGTTCTGGTGACTACCTACGGCAGTGGTTTCTGGTGACTACCTACGGCAGTGGTTTCTGGTGACTTCCTACGGCAGTGGTTTCTGGTGACTTCCTAAGGCAGTGGTTTCTGGTGACTACCTACGGCAGTGGTTTCTGGTGACTACCTACGGCAGTGGTTTCTGGTGACTACCTACGGCAGTGGTTTCTGGGCACTACCTACGGCAGTGGTTTCTGGTGACTACCTACGGCAGTGGTTTCTGGTGACTTCCTACGGCAGTGGTTTCTGGTGACTACCTACGGCAGTGGTTTCTGGTGACTACCTACGGCAGTGGTTTCTGGTGACTACCTACGGCAGTGGTTTCTGGGCACTACCTACGGCAGTGGTCTTCTGGGCACTACCTACGGCAGTGGTCTTCTGGGCACTACCTACGGCAGTGGTCTTCTGGGCACTACCTACGGCAGTGGTCTTCTGGGCACTACCTACGGCAGTGGTCTTCTGGGCACTACCTACGGCAGTGGGTCTTCTGGGCACTACCTCCGGCAGTGGTCTTCTGGGCACTACCTACGGCAGTGGTCTTCTGGGCACTACCTACGGCAGTGGTCTTCTGGGCACTACCTACGGCAGTGGTCTTCTGGGCACTACCTACGGCAGTGGTCTTCTGGGCACTACCTACGGCAGTGGTCTTCTGGGCACTACCTACGGCAGTGGTTTCTGGGCACTACCTACGTAGTCTGTTCAATCGGCTCTCTCGGCTCGGCTCTCTCGGCTCGGCTCTCTCGGCTCGGCTCGCTCGGCTCTCCCGGCTCGGCTCGCTCGGCTCTCTCGGCTCGGCTCTCTCGGCGCGCTCGGCTCGCTCGGCTCTCGGCTCGGCTCTCTCGGCTCGGCTCTCTCGGCTCGGCTCTCTCGGCTCGGCTCTCTCGGCTCGGCTCTCTCGGCTCGGCTCTCTCGGCTCGGCTCTCTCGGCTCGGCTCTCTCGGCTCGGCTCGCTCGGCTCGGCTCTCTCGGCTCGGCTCGCTCGGCTCGGCTCTCTCGGCTCGACTCGCTCGGCTCGGCTCTCTCGGCTCGACTCGCTCGGCTCTCTCGGCTCGGCTCGCTCGGCTCTCTCGGCTCGGCTCGCTCGGCTCGCTCGGCTCGGCTCGCTCGGCTCTCTCGGCTCGGCTCGCTCGGCTCGCTCGGCTCGGCTCGCTCGGCTCGCTCGGCTCGGCTCTCTCGGCTCTCTCGGCTCGCTCGGCTCTCTCGGCTCGCTCGGCTCTCTCGGCTCGGCTCTCTCGGCTCGCCGCTCTCTCGGCTCGGCTCTCTCGGCTCGGCTCTCTCGGCTCGGCTCTCTCGGCTCGGCTCGCTCGGCTCGCTCGGCGCTCGGCTCGGCTCGCTCGGCTCTCTCGGCTCTCTCGGCTCGGCTCTCTCGGCTCGGCTCGCTCGGCTCTCTCGGCTCGGCTCTCTCGGCTCGGCTCTCTCGGCTCGGCTCTCTCGGCTCTCTCGGCTCTCTCGGCTCTCTCGGCTCGCTCGGCTCTCTCGGCTCGCTCGGCTCTCTCGGCTCGCTCGGCTCTCTCGGCTCGCTCGGCTCTCTCGGCTCGCTCGGCTCTCTCGGCTCGGCTCTCTCGGCTCGCTCGGCTCTCTCGGCTCGGCTCGCTCGGCTCTCCCGGCTCGGCTCGCTCGGCTCTCCCGGCTCGGCTCTCTCGGCTCGGCTCTCTCGGCTCGGCTCTCTCGGCTCGCTCGGCGCTCCTCTCGGCTCGCTCGGCTCGGCTCTCTCGGCGCTCCTCTCGGCTCGCTCGGCTCTCGGCTCGGCTCTCTCGGCTCTCTCGGCTCGCTCGGCTCGCTCCGCTCGGCTCTCTCGGCTCGCTCCGCTCGGCTCTCTCGGCTCGCTCCGCTCGGCTCTCTCGGCTCGCTCCGCTCGGCTCGCTCCGCTCGGCTCTCTCGGCTCGGCTCTCTCGGCTCGGCTCTCTCGGCTCGCTCGGCTCGGCTCTCTCGGCTCGCTCGGCTCGGCTCGCTCGGCTCGCTCCGCTCGGCTCGCTCGGCTCGCTCGGCTCTCTCGGCTCGACTCGCTCGGCTCTCTCGGCTCGACTCGCTCGGCGCTCGGCTCTCTCGGCTCGGCTCTCTCGGCTCTCTCGGCTCGGCTCTCTCGGCTCGCTTGGCTCTCTCGGCTCGCTTGGCTCTCTCGGCTCGGCTCTCTCGGCTCTCTCGGCTCTCTCGGCTCGGCTCTCTCGGCTCGGCTCTCTCGGCTCGGCTCTCTCGGCTCGGCTCGCTCAGCTCTCTCGGCTTGCTCGGCTCGGCTCGCTCGGCTCTCTCGGCTCGGCTCTCTCGGCTCGCTCCGCTCGGCTCTCTCCGCTCGGCTCCCTCGGCTCCCTCCTCTCGCTCGGCTCCCTCTCGCTCGGCTCCCTCCTCTCCCTCCTCTCGGCTCCCTCCTCTCCCTCCTCTCGGCTCCCTCCTCTCTCACTGTGTGCTATAAATATCACCAGCAACAACAGTAATGTCATAGTGTTTATATATCGACCACACCTCGCGGTTTAGCCCCTCCCATGTGTGCACTATAAATACTACTGGTGCTGTGACATCAGTCAATCCCAGGATGGTGAGTACTGGAGATTGATGGGGAGGAGAAGGTGACCGTAGATGGACCATGAAGGCATAAAAGACATTGGTAAAATAGAAACTGTTAGGAACAGGACATCTACAGTCGACATTGTGGTAAAACAGGGAAACTGTTAGGAACAGGACATCTACAGTAGACATTGTGGTTTTGAGTCGCCCCTCACCATTTCCTCTAGCAGTCATACTTGGTCACCATGCCAACCATGCCCTTTTGGTAGGGTGAGGAGGGCAGTGCCGGGTCCTTCGTAATGCTCTCTTCACCTCTCGATGGGATCTCCTTGAGGAAAGATTGATGTTGATAACCTTGTAGGCTCAGGCTAGTGAGGTCCTACATGGTCATGTGTTATTAAGATTCAGTGAGGGGGGTTGTCATGATTTCATGAGGAATGGTCACATGCTTGGTGCAACGTAAGTTATAGTCTAACCCCCTGCCAAACCAGCTGACTAATAAAAAACCCACAATTCACCCTGTTGGGAAGGTCCCATGGGGTCATGTGTTATTAAGAGTCTGGGAGGGGGTGGTCATGATATCAGGATGGATGGTCACATGTTGGGCACAGGAAACACAGATTACCCACCCCCTCAAACCAGCTGACCATAAGAAAACACACAAATAGGAAATGCGTCATTAGTCTGTCAGATAGGTTGAAAGATATTACTAATAGGTTGCTACCTATTAGTAATAGGTAGCAAAGATCAGATGTTGAGCTCATCTGATCTGAATCCATCCAGCCAGTGTTGCTTGGTGTTGGGTCAGCAGTGGTGCCTCAAATAAACAGAGCCACAGCAAGCAGGCCCAGGGTGTGTCCCTCTCTGCTCTCTCTGCCCTCCCTGTCTCAGCCCTGAGCCCTCAGTGGACATCTGTACTCCCCGGCTGCCCAGTGAAAGAGGGCATTCTCTCTAACCACTCACACACTCCCTGGGGCTGGTGCCCAAACCTGCTCTGGCTCACACAGTCAAGGGGAGGGAACACACACATTGAGAGCGGAATGAACAAGATCATATGTTTTTACTGTACAACCATGTTGATTCCAGTATATACAGACAGAGACTTGTACTGAACTCTGTATCCAAGTCCCTCTCAAACGCTCCGTCAAGTCACTTGCAGTTCTGATGACCTCACTTTTGGAATTCTTTCCTGTTCTGGACCATTCCCAGTGTGACACGCAGCAGGCTGAGGCTTTACTAGACTTGTCCTGCTTAGTGTCATAACCAACCTTACTGCACATTTATAGGGCCCTGAATACTGTTGGCTAGATGTAAGAAACATGGTCATTTACATGGAACTGAACTCTGGGCGTCATCAGAAAACCACTTCATGAAATGTGTCAGTTGAAAATCACAAAGGCACAGACAGGATGGTTGAATGTCTGCCGGCTGAGAGTAGTTACCACCCCTGAACAGAGGGCCGTCCGTAGTTTGCAAACCGATTGTTCACTATAACACACTATAACACACCGCAGCGACAGCTAACGAATGAACACCATGTATTGTGCAGATCGACATTCAGTCTGGTGAGTTTTCTCTTTAAACCGGTGTTACTCTCTGACGGACGAAGCAGGCACGGGCCAGGGGTCTATTTATTCATTACTGCTCACCGTAGCAACGGAAACCAGCGTTTCTTTATGGACAAGTTCTGGTAATCCCTCTTGGTTTCGGTCCGTTTGCTTCCTTTTGATTTGTAGTGAATAGCCTACACCCCCAGGAGTGTAGAAACACTGCTTTGTCAAACAAATGCTGCTAAGCACTTTACTGCCCCACCAAACAATATAGCCTAGTGCCTTATTGAACAACACTTAGTCTGACACAGCAGTATTCATTCCTACCACTCCTACTGGTTCAACAGTAATACTCTGGGCCTTTTCTCATATCAGTCCCCCTTGACCTGAATCAGTGTCAGTCAGGCAAGCCTTGGAACTCCCCTGCCCTACCTCTCTCTACCTCCCTCTATACCTCCCCACCCTGGGCAGAGAGAGAGCTTAGGCTAGCCGGGGTGTGGAGATGACTGGCATTCTCAGAGTGGGAGGGTGATGTTCTGTCTGTCTGTCTGTCTGTGAACAGTGCTGCTGTCCTCTGGCTCTCTGCATTGTTCCCAGGAATGTAGGAAATGTCTGAACGGCAGCTGCTCGTGACTCCCCTCGGGAGTAGAGAATGTGGCGATGCCTGTTTTTCAGGCAGACAGGTGCACTCCTCATTACTCGCTCACTCACTCACATCACCTACCTACCTGAGTTTACTGTAATCTCGCCCCTCATGACATACTACAGTTAGTGGAATCATTATCTCTCTATTCTCACATGACAACCACTAACATCTGTTTCTTTCCTTCTCTCTCCTCTTCTTCCTCCCCCTCCTCTCCACCTCTTCCCCCCCTCTTCATCCTCCCCACCTCTCCACCCCCCTCTCCTCCTCCTACATCCTCTTCACCTCACCCTCTCTTCTCCATCCTTCTCCTTGATTCCGTCCTTCCATCCCACTCTGACAGAGGGACCCAGACTACCTGAAGCTGTGCTGGAGATCTTCATTGGCTCCTATGAGAGATGTCTAGACGGGACTTTGAGAAGCCACCCTCCAGGTAAGCATAGCCCCACAGCTGGGACCAAGTCACTATTATTTAGAGTCACAAGCAAGTTACAAGGTCCAAGTCTCAAGTCAAGTCCCAAGTAGAACGGGTCGAATATCGAGTCAATCCAAGTCGTGCGTTCTAAGAGCATGTCATGTCAAGGTAAAAAAACAGAAAACATCTATACAGGCAATGACTTGTTCAATTACAAATACTTATCTATTTATTGAGGCCATCAGACAGCCCTTTTCATTATTTTATCTATAGCACATTTTTGATTATGCAATAATACATTTTAACAATAATTTCCAATGCAGGCTTCATAGGTTGTTTAATTCCAAGCGATTTTGACATACCAAGAGCAGTAGGTCTATGCTAGTAGTTGTTGCTTGATGCCCCATTGCTGGTGAGCTTGCAAAGTAAACGGTTCATATTCTTGATGTTTGTGCTGCAGCCGATCCTATAGCTGTACAGCAAATCAACAATCTGTTCTCTAGCTCATTGTTTTCAAATGTTTTTGTCCCGTGACCCCTACAAAGTAGCTTGCGGCCTCCGCGCACACATCCAAGCGCACCATCGCTGTGCAAATGTAGCCTGTCATTAGGGTCATAAACGGGGGCGCATTTTCAAAACACAAGATACAGAAATAGACTGTTTTGCACCTTCATTTTGAAGCTGAAAGTCACTCATGTTAGGAGTCAATACTCAACAAGGGATATCATGTCACATTTCACTTGTCTGGAGTCCAGAGCAAGCAGGATCACGCGGCCCTGCCGGTGTGCAGCAGGATCACGCGGCCTGCCTGGGTGCAGCAGGATCACGCGGCCTGCCTGGGTGCAGCAGGATCACCGCGCCTGCCTGGGTGCAGCAGGATCACGCGGCCTGCATGGCGCAGCAGTTGTTTTTGCAAGTGGGAGACTGTCTCGGGCTGCGTGGAGAGTAATTCACGGAGACTCTGTGCCACAAACGTTACAAAACCCGGTTTATCAGTCTCAAGTCGTCGAGTCTAAGCTTCAAGTCAAGTCTCAAGTTATTTGATTTTTCAGTCAAGTTGAGTCTCAAGTCATCAAATTGTGACTCGAGTCCACAACTCTGCATATGTCTGCGTTAAGTGGCATAGTACACCCCAATCTCAGCCAAATCTAGCTGGGCTACATGTACAGTATGGTTGATGCAAAGTGAGCAGCATGACAGAAACTTAACCAGCTCTGGAATCTGTGTTGGTGTTCCTTAACCAGCTCGGAATCTGTGTTGGTTTTCCTTAACCAGCTCTGGAATCTGTGTTGGTGTTCCTTAAACCAGCTCTGGAATCTGTGTTGGTGTTCCTTAACCAGCTCTGGAATCTGTGTGGTGTTCCTTAACCAGCTCTGGAATCTGTGGTTGGTTCCAAAACCAGCTCTGGAATCTGTTGTTGTTTTCCTTAACCAGCTCTGGAATCTGGGTGGTTTCCTTAACCAGCTCTGGAATCTGTTGGTGTTCCTTAACCAGCTCTGGAATCTGTGGTTTGGTGGTTCTTAACCAGCTCTGGAATCTGTGTGGTGTTCCTTAACCAGCTCTGGAATCTGTTGGTGTTCCTTAACCAGCTCTGGAATCTGTGTTGGTGTTCCTTAACCAGCTCTGGAATCTGTGTTGGTGTTCCTTAACCAGCTCTGGAATCTGTGTTGGTGTTCCACAACCAGCTCTGGAATCTGTGTTGGTGTTCCACAACCAGCTCTGGAATCTGTGTTGGTGTTCCACAACCAGCTCTGGAATCTGTGTTGGTGTTCCACAACCAGCTCTGGAATCTGTGTTGGTGTTCCTTAACCAGCTCTGGAATCTGTGTTGGTGTTCCACAACCAGCTCTGGAATCTGTGTTGGTGTTCCACAACCAGCTCTGGAATCTGTGTTGGTGTTCCACAACCAGCTCTGGAATCTGTGTTGGTGTTCCACAACCAGCTCTGGAATCTGTGTTGGTGTGAGGGTTCTGTGTATGTATGTATGTATGTATGCACGGCCGCATCCATTGTTTGAGAGCGTTCAGGGAGAAGCACATGCAGTATAGAGAGAGACAGAGGGAAAGAGCGAGTGAGAGGTGATGTGCTCCTCTGCTCTTCCAGCTGTGGTCTGGTCACATGACCAGTGAAATGCCCAGTCAGTCCTGTCAGATGATGGTTACGTAAGCCTGTGTGGTCTGTGTGTGTGGGACTGGAGAGAGTGAAGTGTGGAGCAAGGGGAAACAGATTACTTTCCATTAGATCTGCCAGTACGGTCGTTTGTCGGTTCGTTGCCGTGCCTTTCTCTCTCCCTCCCCCTTCTCCCTTTCCCACTCCACTCCACTTCCCCTCTCCCTTTCCCACTCCACCTCCCCCTTTGCCGCAGCTGTCCTGCTTTTTCCCAGCGATACGCTCTTACCCCGATTTGGGAATGCTCATCGGGCTCTGCTGGTCTGGTTGGAGGAAGAACCCATTCCTCTCTGATGACCTCTGTCTGCAGAGGGGGACAGAGACAGCTAGGTTCACTGGTAGCAGTACAGGGATGGTTTCATGACATTAGTCTATCAGCAAATACTAGTCTAAAGGTTATCATGGTGTGTTGCTTAGGTATATGTGTGTGAATGTAGTGTAAATGTGTGTAACGTACCTGAAGGCCTTAGAAGTTTGGGTGGGTTATTTGTGTATGTGTGTGCGCTTAGTGCATCGGTACCGCTTGCCGTGCGGTAGCAGAGAGAACAGTCTATGACTAGGGTGGATGGAGTCTTTGACAACTTTTAGGGCCTTCCTCTGACACCGCCTGGTATAAATGTCCTGGATGGCAGGGCGTGTGTGTGCGCCTGCTTGCATACTATTTGTGCGGATGCGTGTGGCACGCAGCATGTTTTGGTGTTTCCCTTATTTCACCACCTTTCTCTCTCTCTCCCCCCTCCCCAGGTTGGAGGAGGTGCCTCCAGTGATGACCCTGCTGCCAGACAACATCCTGCAGGTGTTGCGGCACCAGCTACTCCAGTGTGTCCAGAAGGCCTCGGACGGCCTGGAGCAGGAGCAGCAGAACCTGGCCCTCCTGCTGGTCAAGTTCCTCATCGTCATCTGCAGGTTGGTCTGTGGTGTGTCTGTAGGACCAGAAGCAGTAGTCTGGCCCCTCCACCTACCCAGGCCTGGTTGTATGGGTCCAGTAGTCTGGCCCCTCCACCTACCCAGGCCTGGTTGTATGGGTCCAGTAGTCTGGCACCTCCACCTACCCAGGCCTGGTTGTATGGGTCCAGTAGTCTGGCCCCTCCACCTACCAGGCCTGGTTGTATGGGTCCAGTAGTCTGGCCCCTCCACCTACCAGGCCTGGTTGTATGGGTCCAGTAGTGTGGCCCCTCCACCTACCTAGGCCTGGTTGTACGGGTCCAGTAGTGTGGCCCCTCCACCTACCTAGGCCTGGTTGTACGGGTCCAGTAGTCTGGCCCCTCCACCTACCTAGGCCTGGTTGTATGGGTCCAGTAGTCTGGCCCCTCCACCTACCTAGGCCTGGTTGTATGGGTCCAGTAGTGTGGCCCCTCCACCTACCTAGGCCTGGTTGTATGGGTCCAGTAGTGTGGCCCCTCCACCTACCTAGGCCTGGTTGTATGGGTCCAGTAGTCTGGCCCCTCCGCCTACCTAGGCCTGGTTGTACGGGTCCAGTAGTCTGGCCCCTCCACCTACCTAGGCCTGGTTGTATTGGTCCAGTAGTCTGGCCCCTCCACCTACCTAGGCCTGGTTGTATGGGTCCAGTAGTGTGGCCCCCCCACCTACCTAGGCCTGGTTGTACGGGTCCAGTAGTGGCCCCTCCACCTACCTAGGCCTGGTTGTACGGGTCCAGTAGTGTGGCCCCTCCACCTACCTAGGCCTGGTTGTACGGGTCCAGTAGTCTGGCCCCTCCACCTACCTAGGCCTGGTTGTACGGGTCCAGTAGTGTGGCCCCTCCACCTACCTAGGCCTGGTTGTACGGGTCCAGTAGTCTGGCCCCTCCACCTACCTAGGCCTGGTTGTATGGGTCCAGTAGTGTGGCCCCTCCACCTACCTAGGCCTGGTTGTACGGGGCCAGTAGTCTGGCCCCTCCACCTACCTAGGCCTGGTTGTATGGGTCCAGTAGTCTGGCCCCTCCACCTACCCAGGCCTGGTTGTATGGGTCCAGTAGTCTGGCCCCTCCACCTACCTAGGCCTGGTTGTACGGGTCCAGTAGTCTGGCCCCTCCACCTACCTAGGCCTGGTTGTATGGGTCCAGTAGTCTGGCCCCTCCACCTACCTAGGCCTGGTTGTACGGGTCCAGTAGTGTGGCCCCTCCACCTACCTAGGCCTGGTTGTACGGGTCCAGTAGTGTGGCCCTCCACCTACCTAGGCCTGGTTGTACGGGTCCAGTAGTCTGGCCCCTCCACCTACCTAGGCCTGGTTGTATGGGTCCAGTAGTGTGGCCCCTCCACCTACCTAGGCCTGGTTGTACGGGTCCAGTAGTCTGGCCCCTCCACCTACCTAGGCCTGGTTGTACGGGTCCAGTCAGTCCATATTATGGAGGTTGAGTATGGGATTGGACCATGGAATTTGAATAATTTCTAATTCTGTGTGTTGGACCTCTTCTAGGTAATGTCTATTGATAGGAACCACTCTAGCCAAGGTTGACAGGTCTCAGTTCCCCTGGTTTTAAACGGTCTTCCAGCAGTAGGAGTATGTAGGCGGTTCAGTAGGGCACGCAACAAAGGTTTTTTCAACGGAAAGTGAAAACAAGTGAAAATGTCTCCCTGGCTGCTTCAGTCTGTAGTCTTCTATATGGTGCCGTCATGAACATGACCCTGAGGGATATGCAACAAAGCAGGATCAATGAGTTAGCCAGCTATCTTACCTTCATATTCTGAAATAACTTGTCATTTCTTTTAGAAAGAACCTTGAAATGGGCTTGGTCTAATTGCCTCAACAACCAAAAACACACATTTTAGTTTAGTTTTCTTAATGAACCAGAAAATCAATAGTTATTTCTAATTGTCAAATGTAGCTGGCTACTCATTGGTCCAGCTTTTGTAGTGATGGATGATGAGTAACTATAAGAAAATATACAACAGGCATGACTCTCTGTTGGAACCTGTCCCTACTATAACAGACATGACTCTCTCTCTGTTGGAACCTGTCCCTACTATAACAGGCATGACTCTCTCTGTTGGAACCTGTCCCTACTATAACAGGCATGACTGTCTCTGTTGGAACCTGTCCCTACTATAACAGACATGACTCTCTCTCTGTTGGAACCTGTCCCTACTATAACAGGCATGACTCGCTCTGTTGGAACCTGTCCCTACTATAACAGGCATGACTGTCTCTGTTGGAACCTGTCCCTACTATAACAGACATGACTCTCTCTCTGTTGGAACCTGTCCCTACTATAACAGGCATGACTCTCTCTGTTGGAACCTGTCCCTACTATAACAGGCATGACTCTCTCTGTTGGAACCTGTCCCTACTACAACAGGCATGACTCTCTCTGGAACCTGTCCCTACTATAACTTCTTATGGCTTGAATCCCGTTAGCGGGATCGATATGACGACAGCCAGTGAAAGTGCACGGCGGCAAATTCAAAACAACAAAAATCTCATAATTAAAAATTCTCAAACATACAAGTATTATACACCATTTTAAAGATAAGATTCTCCTTAATCCAACCACAGTGTCCGATTTCAAAAAGGCTTTACGGCGAAAGCAAAACATTAGATTATGTTAGGACAGCACCTAAACATGAAAAACCACACAGCCATTTTCCAAGCAAGGAGAGGCGTCACAAAAACCAGAAATAGCTAGAATTCATCACTAACCTTTGATGATCTTCATCAGATGACACTCCCAGGACTCAATGTTAAAATACATGTTTGTTCGATAAAGTTCATATTTATATCCATAAACCCCATTTTACATTGGCGCGTGATGTTCAGAAAATGTATTCCCACCAAAACCGCCGGTGAATGAGCACATCAATTTACAAAAATACTCATAAACGTTGATAAAATTTACAACAGTTATTGAAAGAATATAGATACACTTCTCCTAATGCAACCGCTGTGTCAGATTTTAAAATAGCTTTACGGCGAAAGCACATTTTTCAATATTCTGAGTACAGAGCTCAGACATCAAAGCAAGCTATACAGTTACCCGCCAAGTTCTGGAGTCAACTAAACTCAGAATTAGTATTATAAATCTTCCCTTACCTTTGCTGATCTTGGTCGGAATGCACTCCCAGGACTTCCACTTCCACAATAAATTTTATTTTTGTTCGAAATACTCCATATTTATGTCCAAATACCTCCGTTTTGTTCGCGCGTTCAGATCACTATGCAAAGGCATAATGCGTGAGCGTAAAACCAGAGACAAAAGTCAAATAGTTCCATTACCGTTCGTAGAAACATGTCAACGATGTTACAATCAATCCTTAGGGTCTTTTTAACATAAAACTTCGATAATATTCCAACCGGATATAGCGTATTCATTACAGAAGAAAAAGAGTGGCGCGCAAGCGTGCCCGCGCAGTAAACAACTCACTGCTCCCAGGCAGTCCACTGATTCACTGAGCTCCTATTCTCTGCCCAGTAACAGACGGATGAAACAAGTTTCTAAAGGCTGTTGACAGCCAATGGAAGCCTTAGGAACCTGTCCCTACTATAACAGACATGACTCTCTCTCTCTCTCTCTCTCTCTCTCTCTCTCTCTCTCTCTCTCTCTCTCTGTTGGAACCTGTCCCTACTATAACAGACATGACTCTCTCTCTCATGACTGTCTCTCTCTCTGTGTCTGTGTGTTGGAACCTGTCACTACTATAACAGGCTATGACTTTCTCTCTGCAGGAACCTGTCCAATGTGGAGGAGATTGGCACCTGCTCCTACATCAACCATGTCATCACTATGACAACGCTCTACATCCAGCAGGTATGATTTCTCTCCCCCCTTATCCACCCTCCTCTCCCCCCTTATCCCCCTCTCCCCCCTTATCCACCCTCCTCTCCCCCCTTATCCACCCTCCTCTCCCCCTATCATCGCCTTCCTGACTCTGTTGCCTTTTGAAAACAAGTTTCAAAACCGACCTGCACAAAAATAAAGTATTTTTACCCTGTCGCAATGATTGGTTATAGAGATGGTGTGCATTCGTGCTAGTCTGTTTCAAAACAGATTTGAACAAAATTATTTTTAGGAAGTCACAATGATTAAGTAGGTACGTTCCTGTGAGATTACACATTCCTGTCTGTCTTCTAGCCTCACCATGCTCTCCCTACAGCTGAAGAGTAAGACCAAGGAGAAGGAGATGGTGGACCAGACTCAGGCCGAGGAGTTTGTCCGCCACTCTCTGGCCTTCTGCGAGAGCCTGTACGACCCCTACCGGAACTGGAGACATCGCACCTGCGGGTACACTAAGTTGCTAACTCTAGCAGAGTTTATTTATTATCCTTTATTTAACCAGGGAAGTCACAATGAGTGACATTTATTTGTCAAGAAAGCCCTGGAGCAGATAGTGAACAATGTTTCCTTCCCCAAACATCTCCTGATGTGACCACAACCATTCCACTTAGTCCATCTATTTCATCTTTTCCAGTACCTGATTGACCTTAACTTATCATAGATCCTGTGATTTTAACTTATCACAGATCCTGTGATTGACCTTCTTAACTTATCTTAAATCGTGAGCTTGATCTTATCATAGATGGTGAGATGGACCTTGTTAACTGTTGATAGATCATGTGATTGGTTGAGCCAGGTGTGTTAGTACAGGACTAGACCTAATAATAGATGGAACTGTAATAGATCCACAGTAATGGGAGAATGGCTCATAATAATGGCTGGAATGGAGTGAATGGAACACGTGTTCATACCATTCCATGAACTCCATTCCAGACATTAATGAGCCTTTCTCCCATCAGCGGCCTCCACTGATACACAATAAGTGGAAGGGCTCTGGGTACTGGAGGAGCAGGGTCAAGCATGCATTAAGCACCGGGGCTCTGTCAGCACCGGGGCTCTGTCAGCACCGGGGCTCTGTCAGCACCGGGGCTCTAGTGGGTACTGAAGCACTAGATACAACGCTCTTAGGATCTATCATCATTAAATCAAATGTATTTGTCACATACACATGGTTAGCAGGTGTTAATGCAAGTGTAGCGAAATGCTTGTGCTTCTAGTTCCGACCATGCAGTAATATCTAACAAGTAATATAGCCTAACAATTTCGCGACAACTACCTTATACACACAAGTGTAAAGGAATGAATACGAATATGTACATAAACATTATAAATGTTAAAATATATAAATGAGTGTACTTATTCAACCATGGTCAATTCTTGTTACACTTTTGAAAACACTACAATCGTAATGTGCTGGCTTGGATGTTGTTGTTTTTCACAGTACAGCTCGGCTTGGTTTAGCTAATTATTATAAAAGTGTTCTTTCCAAAGTGCCAAAACATTTCACAAATCAATCCAAGTAGTTGGTTCTAATCCTGTGCTAAACCCTCCCAGCAGGGTTCCTGCTCACAGACACACTACAGAGTGTGGACAGGGGGTCTTTTTCTGACACCATGTGTTTTGCGTTTGCCTGTTGTCTCCAGGGACCAGCGGAGTACGGTGGAGAAGAGCAGACAGAAATACAAAGCAGCTCCTCTCACTGTGGAGTTTGTCCCCTTCTTCTACCGTGAGTTTGATTTCTTTTTCAAAACGTTTTCTCCTTAATGAACACAACCCAGTTATCCTCTCTAGTGGGGTCATTCAGTGGGGGAAATTCAGTGTGGTCATTGACAGTAGTGAATGAGGAAGCCATGTTCTACTCAATGAAAAGCAGCAACTCTCTAGAAAAACAGATCACACTTCCCTGCTTTCCTCTCCCAGTTTAGGAACAGCCTCCCCTCAGAGCTCCACTCTCTTTCCTCTCCCAGCTTAGGAACAGCCTCCCCTCAGAGCTCCACTCTCTTTCCTCTCCCAGTTTAGGAACAGCCTCCCCTCAGAGCTCCACTCTCTTTCCTCTCCCAGCTTAGGAACAGCCTCCCCTCAGAGCTCCACTCTCTTTCCTCTCCCAGCTTAGGAACAGCCTCCCCTCAGAGCTCCACTCTCTTTCCTCTCCCAGCTTAGGAACAGCCTCCCCTCAGAGCTCCACTCTCTTTTCTCCCAGCTTAGGAACAGCCTCCCCTCAGAGCTCCACTCTGTCTTTCCTCTCCCAGCTTAGGAACAGCCTCCCCTCAGAGCTCCACTCTCTTTCCTCTCCCAGCTTAGGAACAGCCTCCCCTCAGAGCTCCACTCTGTCTTTCCTCTCCCAGCTTAGGAACAGCCTCCCCTCAGAGCTCCACTCTGTCTTTCCTCTCCCAGCTTAGGAACAGCCTCCCCTCAGAGCTCCACTCTCTTTCCTCTCCCAGCTTAGGAACACCCTCCCCTCAGAGCTCCACTCTCTTTCCTCTCCCAGCTTAGGAACAGCCTCCCCTCAGAGCTCCACTCTCTTTCCTCTCCCAGCTTAGGAACAGCCTCCCCTCAGAGCTCCACTCTTTTCCTCTCCCAGCTTAGGAACAGCCTCCCCTCAGAGCTCCACTCTGTCTTTCCTCTCCCATCTTAGGCACCGCCTCCCCTCAGCGCTCCACTCTCTTTCCTCTCCCAGCTTAGGAACAGCCTCCCCTCAGAGCTCCACTCTGTCTTTCCTTCCTCACTCTATTCTTCCTCATACCTCTGACTCTTTCCGTCCTCTCTCTCTATCCCAGATGAATCCAGTCTTTGTGTCCTCTCCTCAGTCTGTTTGCCAGGCTGTCTAGATCAGCCTGATAGTGAACGGTGGCTGTTTGGGCCTCTGGCGACAGCGGCCATCTTGGAATAAACAGCCTCTCTTTGTGTCTGTGGTTCTGTCAACACCACAGAGAGAACTCTTCAGCTCCAGCCAGTCGCCTCAAGCCCACTCCAGCAACCTGCCACAGTGTGCGCACACGCGTGTGTGTTAGCGCATGCCCGTGTGTGTCAAGTGTGGGAGGCTCTGAGAGGATATGACTGGTACAGTAGAGGGAGTGAGGAATAGTGTGTGAAAGAAATGGGGACGAGGTGTGTGGAGGACGAGGTGTGTGGAGAACCATCTGTCTTGTCTGGGATCATTGGTTCTGGCCTAGCCTTATCCCTCTGAGATTGATTTGCTTCTGTCTGGGGTTGGCCTGCAGAGGGAATGGTGCTGACCTGGGAGGCCATGCTGCTGTAGCTCCTCACTGGGATGTGTTGACAGATAAGTTAATGTATGACTGAACAGACTGGCCCCAAGGGAACATTATAGAGACTGTGTGTCTGTGGGCATGTGTGCGTGTGTGTGCATGTCATGGTGTGTGTGATGCGTGTGTGACTGCATGTGAGTGAATGAATGTACTGTTTGTATGAGCGAGACAGGCAGCCATTCAAGAGGCCGTTCTCTCAGCACCAGACCAGACTGCTACAGGCAGCCATTCAAGAGGCCGTTCTCTCAGCACCAGACCAGACTGCTACAGGCAGCCATTCAAGAGGCCGTTCTCTCAGCACCAGACCAGACTGCTACAGGCAGCCATTCAAGAGGCCGTTCTCTCAGCACCAGACCAGACTGCTACAGGCAGCCATTCCAGAGGCCGTTCTCTCAGCACCAGACCAGACTGCTACAGGCAGCCATTCAAGAGGCCGTTCTCTCAGCACCAGACCAGACTGACCTCATGTTATGGGTGTTATATTTGCATAGTTAACAAAACACCCACAGTGTTCCATGTCCACTGACTGTGTTTCAGAGTGCTTCCAGGAGAGTGAACACCTTAAGGACAGTCTGAAATGCTGTCTGTTACACTGTTTGGAGCCATCGTGGCAGGGGGACAGGTGAGAATCAACATGTACTCTTTTCACCCTACACTATCCCAGCATATAAAGTCATGTGACCCCACACTGTCCCAGCATATAAAGTCATGTGACCCTACACTGTCCCAGCATATAAAGTCATGTGACCCTACACTGTCCCAGCATATAAAGTCATGTGACCCTACACTGTCCCAGCATATAAAGTCATGTGACCCTACACTGTCCCAGCATAAAGTCATGTGACCCTACACTGTCCCAGCATATAAAGTCATGTGACCCTACACTGTCCCCGCATATACAGTCATGTGACCCTACACTGTCCCCGCATATACAGTCATGTTTGCCACATGAGAACAACAGAAGGCTTTATTTTTATTTCACCTTTATTTAGCCAGTTCTCGTTTACAACTGCTACCTGGCCAAGATAAAGCAAAGCAGTGCGACAAAAACAACAACACAGAGTTACACATAAACAAACGTACAATCAATAACGCAATAGAAAAATCTATATACAGTGTGTGCAAATGTAGGGAGGTAAGGCAATAAATAGGCCCTAGAGGCTAAATAATGACAATTTAGCATTAACACTGGAGTGATAGATGTGCAGATAATGATGTGCAAGTAGAGATAATGGGGTGCAAGAGGGTAAGTAATAATATGGGAATGAGCTAGTTGGGTGTGCTATTTACAGATGGGCTGTGTACAGGTACAGTGGAGGTAAGCTGCTCTGACAGCTGATGCTTAAAGTTAGAAAGGGAGATATGTCTCCAGCTTCAGGGATTTTTGCAATTCATTCCAGTCATTGGCAGCAGAGAACTGGAAGGAAAGGCGGCCAAAGGAAGTGTTGGCTTTGAGGATGACCGCTGAAATATACCTGCTGGAGCGCGTGCTACGAGTGGGTGTGATATGGTGACCAGTGAGCTAAGGTGGGGCTTTACCTAGCAGAGGCTTATAGATGACCTGGAGCCAGTGGGTTTGGCGACGAATATGTAGTGAAGGCCAGCCAACGAGTGCACACAGGTCGCAGTGGTGGGTAGTATATGGGGCTTTGGTGACAAAACGGATGGCACTGTCATAGACTACATCCAGTTTGCTGAGTAGAGTGTTGGAGGCTATTTTGTAAATGTCATCACCA
>NW_021823231.1:0-22096 GCF_901001165.1 Salmo trutta
ACCTCCTCTTCTCCTCCCTCCTCTCTCCCCTTCCTCCTGTACTCACTAGAAACGTATGTCTCCTAGAGCTGTATCTGGGGACCTCCTCTACCTCCTCTTCCTCCTCCTCTCCTCCTCCCCCTCCTCCTCTCCTCCTCCCCATCCTCTCCCCTCCTCCTCCCTCCTCCCCTCCTCCTCCCCCTCCTCCCTTTTCCTCCTGTACTCGCTAGAAACGTATGTCTCCTAGAGCTGTATCTGGGGACCTCCCACTCCTCTTCCTCCTCCCCCCTCCTCTTCCTCCTGTACTCACTAGAAACGTGTGTCTCCTAGAGCTGTATCTGGGGACCTCCCACTCCTCTTCCTCCTCCTCCCCATCCTCTCCTCTCCCCTCTTCCTCCCTCCCCCTCCTCCTCTCCTCTCCTCCTCCTCCTCCCCCCCTCCTCTTCCTCCTGTACTCACTAGAAACGTATGTCTCCTAGAGCTGTATCCGGAGCCCTCCAGACGAATGACAGATTTCTCTTCAGCTGTTTGTCAGAGTGCGTGAGGGAGTCATTGTCGCCGAGACAACGCTGGGTGTGTGTTCCGGGAGGGGTTACGGTCCATGTGCCCGCCACCCTGCCCCCACGACCCCGACCCCCGGCGATGCCTAGCGACCGAGCCTGTAGAAGGAACCCCATGAAGTCTCGGGTACTCCGTACCGTCACTATGGAAACATATGGGACAGGGAAGTGTCACAATACAATTTATATTAATAAGGTATATGCTACTATACGGATCTATCAACACAACATACACATGAAGTTGAAAAGTTTACATACATCTTCGCCAAATATATTTAAACTCAGTTTTTCACAATTCCTGATATTTAATCCTAGTAAAAATTCCCCTGTCTTAGGTCAGTTAGGATCACCACTTTATTTTAAGAATGTGAAATGTCAGAATATTAGTAGAGAGAATAATTATTTATTTCAGCTTTTAATTTCTTTCATCACATTCCCAGTGGGTCAGAAGTTTACATACACTCAATTAGTATTTGGTAGCATTGCCTTTAAATTGTTTAACTTGGGTCAAACGTTTCGGGTAGCCTTCCACAAGCTTCTCACAATAAGTTGGGTGAATTTTGGCCCATTCCTCCTGACAGAGCTTGTGTAACTGAGTCAGGTTTGTAGGCCTCCTTGCTCACACACGCTTTTTCAGTTTTGCCCACACATTTTCTATGGGATTGAGGTCAGGGCTTTGTGATGGCCACTCCAATCCCTTGACATTGTTGTTCTTAAGGCATTTTGCCACAACTTTGGAAGTATATATCCACATAATTTTCCTCCCTCATGATGCCATCTATTTTGTGAAGTGCACCAGTCCCTCCTGCAGCAAAGCACCCCCACCACATGATGCTGCCACCCCCGTTCTTCACGGTTGGGATGGTGTTCTTCGGCTTGCAAGCCTCCCCCTTTTTCCTCCAAACATAACGATGGTCATTATGGCCAATGTTGTAACGTTGTATTAGTTAATGTGATGACCGCTGCTCATCGAATGATTAAAGGTTTATAATTACGTGATTAAATGAATCAAGCAATTATTAACTCATTAACCTGGGGCACCATGGGAAAATTAGTTTTATTGAGTTTCTATTTCCCAAATTAACTCAAAGAATATCAGAATATCGATTTTGCAACAGTCGCTAATTAATCAATTTCCTCTACAGTCTCATTCGGACCCGGGTCCCACCAATGAGTTCGTACCACACCAATTTTAGTTGATTATTTATTTACTAGAAAGCTAAAATGATGATAAAAGATATACATACACAAAACACAGTCTAGGCTATTGATTAGGACTTAGTATAACGGGCCAACACACTGTGCGCGTGTTACCCAAAATGGGGATTTAAAAGAGAGAGAAAAAGAGAAAGTACACGAGAGAAATATACATTTCATGGATATAACTAGTTACGAGGCCGGAGGTCTGGATTTAACTAGTTACGAGGCTGGAGGTCTGGATTTAACTAGTTACGAGGCTGGAGGTCTGGATTTAACTAGTTACGAGGCTGGAGGTCTGGATTTAACTAGTTACGAGGCCGGAGGTCTGGATTTAACTAGTTACGAGGCTGGAGGTCTGGATTTAACTAGTTACGAGGCTGGAGGTCTAGATTTAACTAGTTACGAGGCTGGAGGTCTGGATTTAACTAGTTACGAGGCTGGAGGTCTGGATTTAACTAGTTACGAGGCTGGAGGTCTGGATTTAACTAGTTACTAGCCGGAGGTCTGGATTTAACTAGTTACGAGGCCGGAGGTCTGGATTTAACTAGTTACGAGGCTGGAGGTCTGGATTTAACTAGTTACGAGGCTGGAGGTCTGGGTTTAACTAGTTACGAGGCTGGAGGTCTGGATTTAACTAGTTACGAGACTGGAGGTCTGGATTTAACTAGTTACGAGGCTGGAGGTCTAGATTTAACTAGTTACGAGGCTGGAGGTCTGGATTTAACTAGTTACGAGGCTGGAGGTCTGGATTTAACTAGTTACGAGGCTGGAGGTCTGGATTTAACTAGTTACGAGGCCGGAGGTCTGGATTTAACTAGTTACGAGGCTGGAGGTCTGGATTTAACTAGTTACGAGGCCGGAGGTCTGGATTTAACTAGTTACGAGGCAAGGTCTGGATTTAACTAGTTACGAGGCAAGGTCTGGATTTAACTAGTTACGAGGCTGGAGGTCTGGATTTAACTAGTTACGAGGCTGGAGGTCTGGATTTAACTAGTTACGAGGCTGGAGGTCTGGATTTAACTAGTTACGAGGCCGGAGGTCTGGATTTAACTAGTTACGAGGCTGGAGGTCTGGATTTAACTAGTTACGAGGCTGGAGGTCTGGATTTAACTAGTTACGAGGCTGGAGGTCTGGATTTAACTAGTTACGAGGCCGGAGGTCTGGATTTAACTAGTTACGAGGCCGGAGGTCTGGATTTAACTAGTTACGAGGCCGGAGGTCTGGATTTAATTAGTTACGAGGCTGGAGGTCTGGATTTAACTAGTTACGAGGCCGGAGGTCTGGATTTAACTAGTTACGAGGCTGGAGGTCTGGATTTAACTAGTTACGAGGCTGGAGGTCTAGATTTAACTAGTTACGAGGCTGGAGGTCTGGGTTTAACTAGTTACGAGGCTGGAGGTCTGGATTTAACTAGTTACGAGGCTGGAGGTCTGGATTTAACTAGTTATGAGGCTGGAGGTCTGGATTTAACTAGTTATGAGGCTGGAGGTCTGGGTTTTACTAGTTACGAGGCCGGAGGTCTGGATTTAACTAGTTACGAGGCTGGAGGTCTGGGTTTTACTAGTTACGAGGCTGGAGGTCTGGGTTTAACTAGTTACGAGGCTGGAGGTCTGGATTTAACTAGTTACGAGGCCGGACGTCTGGGTTTAACTCAGATCCAATTTAGACAACTAACTTCACATTTCATTTCATCTTTACCAAAACATTCTCTTTGATTTGGACATTTTCCACACAACGTACAATGTATAAACATCAAGCATATTCTAGGAAAACTCTTAAAGTTACAATGTTTTTGTAATAATGTTATCCTTTAACCTTTAATAACAAAACAAAAGTGACATTCATTTTCATATTCCATCTATCGTCATGATCACCATTGTGGCTGACGGAAACCATTGTTCCAAAGTCCCTTTATTGCATGTTTAATGTTCTGAGGCTGGTTCTCCATAGTGAGAGGACAAAGGAATTTCGTCTGTTGCCTAAGATTTATCATGGGTGTGAGGGGTCATAAAACCCCCCACATCTTCAGATCCCTAGATCTCCTCCTCCTCTGTTGAGGGGTGAGAGATACTCTGTTGGGTTGTGGTCTCCTGTAACCTGACCTGATCAGGACAGTCATGACAGCAAACAATTCTATTTTCATTTCATCAGACCAGAGGACATTTCTCCAAAATGTACGATCTTTGTCCCCATGTGCAGTTGCAAACCGTAGTCTGGCTTTTTTTATGGCTGTTTTGGAGCAGTGGCTTCTTCCTTGCTGAGCGGCCTTTCATGTTATGTCGATATAGGATTCGTTTTACTGTGGATATAGATACTTTTGTACCTGTTTCCTCCAGCATCTTCACAAGGTCCTTTGCTGTTGTTCTGGGATTGATTTGCACTTTTCGCACCAAAGTACGTTCATCTCTAGGAGACAGAACGCGTCTCCTTCCTGAGCGGTATGATGGCTGCGTGGTCCCATGGTGTTTATACTTCCGTACTATTGTTTGTACAGATGAACGTGGTACCTTCAGGCGTTTGGAAATTGCTCCCAAGGATGAACCAGACTTGTGAAGGTGTACAATTTTTTTCTGAGGTCTTGGCTGATTTCTTTTGATTTTCACATGATGTCAAGCAAAGAGGCACTGAGTTTGAAGGTAGGCCTTGAAAAACATCCACAGGTACACCTCCAATTGACTCAAATGATGTCAATTAGCCTAACAGAAGCTTCAAAAGCCATGACATCATTATCTGGAATTTTCCAAGCTGTTTAAAAAGCACAGTCAACTTAGTGTATGTAAACTTCTAACCCACTGGAATTGTGATACAGTGAATTATAAGTGAAATAATCTGTTGGTAAACAATTCTTGGAAAAAGTACTTGTGTCATGCACAAAGTAGATGTCCTAACCGACTTGCCAAAACTACAGTTTGTTAACAAGAAATGTGTGGAGTGGTTGAAAAACGAGTTTTAATGACTCCAATCTAAGTGTATGTAAACTTCCGACTTCAAATGTACATACAAAAGTATGTGGACACCCCTTCAAATCAAGCATACAGCCATGCATTCTCCATAGCCAAACATTGGCAGTAGAATGGCCCGTACTGAAGAGCTCAGTGACTTTCAACGTGGCACCGTCATAGGATGCTACCTTTCCAACAAGTCAGTTCGTCAAATTTCTGCCCTACTAGAGCTGCTCCGGTCAGCTGAGAAGTGGTAGGCCACACAAGCTCACAGAACGGGACCGCCGAGTGCTGAGGCGTGTAAAAAATGGGATGTCCTCGGTTACAACACTCACTACGGAGTTTCAAACTTCCTCTGGAAGCAACGTCAGCACAATAACTGTTAGTCGGGAGCTTCATGAAATAAGTTTACATGCTCGAGCAGCCGCACACAAGCCTAAAATCACCATGCACAATGCCAAGCATCGGCTGGAGTGGTGTAAAACTCGCCGCCATTGGACTCTGTAGCAGTGGAAACGCGTTCTCTGGAGTGATGAATCACGCTTCACCATCTGGCAGTCCGACGGATGAATCTGGGTTTGGCGGATGCCAGGAGAACGCATCCTTCTCCAATGCATAGTGCCAACTGTAAAGTTTGGTGGAGGAGGAATTATGGTCTGGGGCTGTTTTTCATGGTTCGGGCCCCTTTGTTCCAGTGAAGGGAAATCTACAGCATACAAAGACATTCTAGATTATTCTGTCCTTCCAACTTTGTGCCAACAGTTTGGGGAAGGCCCTTTCCTGTTTCAGCATGACAATGCCCCCGTGCACAAAGCGAGGTCCATACAGAAATGGTTTCTCGAGATTGGTGTGGAAGAACTTGACTGGCCTGCAGAGAGTCCTGATCTCAACTACATCGAACACCTTTGGGATGAATTGGAACACCGACTGCGAGCCAGATATAATCGCCCAACATCAGTGCCCGACCTCACTAATGCTCTTGTGGCTGAATGGAAGCAAGTCCCTGCAGCAATGTACCAACATCTAGTGGAAAGCCTTCCCAGAAGAGAGGAGGCTGTTATAGCAGCAATGTTCCAACATCTAGTGGAAAGCCTTCCCAGAAGAGTGGAGGCTGTTATAGCAGCAATGTTCCAACATCTAGTGGAAAGCCTTCCCAGAAGAGAGGAGGCTGTTATAGCAGCAATGTACCAACATCTAGTGGAAAGCCTTCCCAGAAGAGTGGAGGCTGTTATAGCAGCAATGTTCCAACATCTAGTGGAAAGCCTTCCCAGAAGAGAGGAGGCTGTTATAGCAGCAATGTTCCAACATCTAGTGGAAAGCCTTCCCAGAAGAGAGGAGGCTGTTATAGCAGCAATGTACCAACATCTAGTGGAAAGCCTTCCCAGAAGAGAGGAGGCTGTTATAGCAGCAATGTTCCATCATCTAGTGGAAAGCCTTCCCAGAAGAGAGGAGGCTGTTATAGCAGCAATGTTCCAACATCTAGTGGAAAGCCTTCCCAGAAGAGAGGAGGCTGTTATAGCAGCAAAGGGTGGACCAACTCCATATTAAAACCCATGATTTTGGAATGAGATGTTGGACGAGCAGCTGTCCACATACTGTTGCTCATGTAGTGTCTCTCTAGCTTACTAAATTCTTTCTACATTGTGTCTTTCTGAAACTGTGTTCAAACTTAGAAGAATAGCAGTGAGCTAGTTCCCTATCTGTCACCATGTACACTATTTAGTTCCCTATCTGTCACCATGTACACTATTTAGTTCCCTATCTGTCACCATGTACACTATTTAGTTCCCTACCTTTCACCATGTACACTATTTAGTTCCCTACCTGTCACCATGTACACTATTTAGTTCCCTATCTGTCACCATGTACACTATTTAGTTCCCTATCTGTCACCATGTACACTATTTAGTTCCCTATCTGTCACCATGTACACTATTTAGTTCCCTACCTGTCACCATGTACACTATTTAGTTCCCTACCTGTCACCATGTACACTATTTAATTCCCTATCTGTCACTATGTACACTATTTAGTTCCCTATCTGTCGCCATGTACACTATTTAGTTCCCTATCTGTCACCATGTACACTATTTAGTTCCCTATCTGTCACCATGTACACTATTTAGTTCCCTATCTGTCACCATGTACACTATTTAGTTCCCTATCTGTCACCATGTACACTATTTAGTTCCCTATCTGTCACCATGTACACTATTTAGTTCCCTATCTGTCACCATGTACACTATTTAGTTCCCTATCTGTCACCATGTACCCTATTTAGTTCCCTATCTGTCACCATGTACACTATTTAGTTCCCTATCTGTCACCATGTACACTATTTAGTTCCCTATCTGTCACCATGTACACTATTTAGTTCCCTATCTGTCACCATGTACACTATTTAGTTCCCTATCTGTCACCATGTACACTATTTAGTTCCCTACCTGTCACCATGTACACTATTTAGTTCCCTACCTGTCACCATGTACACTATTTAGTTCCCTACCTGTCACCATGTACACTATTTAGTTCCCTATCTGTCACCATGTACACTATTTAGTACCCTATCTGTCACCATGTACACTATTTAGTTCCCTACCTTTCACCATGTACACTATTTAGTTCCCTATCTGTCACCATGTACACTATTTAGTTCCCTATCTGTCACCATGTACACTATTTAGTTCCCTATCTGTCACCATGTACACTATTTAGTTCCCTACCTTTCACCATGTACACTATTTAGTTCCCTATCTGTCACCATGTACACTATTTAGTTCCCTATCTGTCACCATGTACACTATTTAGTTCCCTACCTTTCACCATGTACACTATTTAGTTCCCTATCTGTCACCATGTACACTATTTAGTTCCCTATCTGTCACCATGTACACTATTTAGTTCCCTACCTTTCACCATGTACACTATTTAGTTCCCTACCTTTCACCATGTACACTATTTAGTTCCCTACCTGTCACCATGTACACTATTTAGTTCCCTACCTTTCACCATGTACACTATTTAGTTCCCTACCTTTCACCATGTACACTATTTAGTTCCCTATCTGTCACCATGTACACTATTTAGTTCCCTACCTGTCACCATGTACACTATTGAGTTCCCTATCTGTCACCATGTACACTATTTAGTTCCCTACCTGTCACCATGTACACTACTTAGTTCCCTACCTGTCACCATGTACACCATTTAGTTCCCTATCTGTCACCATGTACACTATTTAGTTCCCTACCTGTCACCATGTACACTATTTAGTTCCCTACCTGTCACCATGTACACTATTTAGTTCCCTACCTGTCACCATGTACACTATTTAGTTCCCTATCTGTCACCATGTACACTATTTAGTTCCCTACCTGTCACCATGTACACTATTTAGTTTCCTACCTGTCACCATGTACACTATTTAGTTCCCTACCTGTCACTGTGTCACCAGGCAGGTATATGGAGGCAGAAGTATACAGCGTGATGTGGCTGTGCTGAGGATCCTGGGGCTGAGCGCGGATGTGACCGGGACTCATTTCCAAGCAGGAGGAGGGACTAGCGCCGCGGGAGAACCCCAGAGTGGGACGAGTCAAGGAGAAGGACGTGGCCACCCACAGAGGCAACAACAGAGAGATGGACATCGTTACCTGCAGGAGAGAGAACACACTGAAACAGATAAAACACACTGAAACAGATAAAACACACTGAAACAGATAAAACACACTGCAACAGATAAAACACACTGACTGATAAAACACACTGAAACAGATAAAACACACTGCAACAGATAAAACACACTGACTGATAAAACACACTGAAACAGATAAAACACACTGAAACAGATAAAACACACTGAAACAGATAAAACACACTTAAACAGATAAAACACACTGAAACAGATAATACACACTGAAACAGATAAAAAACACTGAAACAGATAAAACACACTGACAGATAAAACACACTGAAACAGATAAAAAACACTGAAACAGATAATACACACTGAAACAGATAAAACACACTGAAACAGATAAAACACACTGCAACAGATAAACACACTGAAACAGATAAAACACACTGAAACAGATAAAACACACTGAAACAGATAGAACACACTGAAACAGATAAAACACACTGAAACAGATAAATCACACTGAAACAGATAAAACACACTGAAACAGATAAAACACACTGAAACAGATAAAACACACTGACTGATAAAACACACTGAAACAGATAAAACACACTGAAACAGATAAAACACACTGAAACAGATAAAACACATAAAACACACACACATTCAAACACACACATCCAAAGAAACATATGCAAGTCAGCATTAAACGACAATACCCTCACAATATGCCTTACTGTTTACACAAACGTGTGTGTCAGCGTGTGTGTGTGTGTGTGTGTGTGTGTGTGTGTGTGTGTGTGTGTGTGTGTGTGTGTGTGTGTGTGTGTGTGTGTGTGTGTGTGTGTGTGTGTGTGTGTAGATAGGTACCTGTGTCTTGCCTTAGCGGTGCTCTGCTCTTGTATTTCTGTCGGGTTGATTGATGGACAGAATTCTCAGGGTGGCGCTCTCTACACCACAGACCCTGCCCCTCGGACCGGACCACACATAGAAATACAACTACTAGAACTGGCATGACTCCCCCCCATTCACATAATGGCAAAGCTACCATGTACAGTATCTCTATACTATCTGGTCCATTTATATCTATGAAAGATTTAACATAGATCATTCCAGAATACTGTCTGAGTGTTATAAATTACAGATTTAACATAGATCATTCTAGAATACTGTCTGAGTGTTATAAATTACAGATTTAACATAGATCATTCTAGAATACTGTCTGAGTGTTATAAATTACAGATTTAACATAGATCATTCTAGAATACTGTCTGAGTGTTATAAATTACAGATTTAACATAGATCATTCTAGAATACTTTGTCTGCATTCCAAACAGCATCCTATTCCTTATATCAAATCACCCTATTCCCTACATAGTGCACTGATTCTGAGCAGACACCTACGGGCCTTGGAAAAAAGTAGTGCACTATATAGGGAATAGGGTCCCATAGGGCTCTGGTCTAAAGTAGTGCACTATATAGGGAATAGGGTCCCATAGGGCTCTGGTCTAAAGTAGTGCACTATATAGGGAATAGGGTTCCATAGGGCTCTGGTCTAAAGTAGTGCACTATATAGGGAATAGGGTCCCATAGGGCTCTGGTCTAAAGTAGTGCACTATATAGGGAATAGGGTCCCATAGGGCCCTGGTCTAAAGTAGTGCACTACATAGGGAACACGGAGACCCATAGGGCTCTGGTCTAAAGTAGTGCACTATCTAGGGAATAGGGTTCTATAGGGCTCTGGTCTAAAGTAGTGCACTATCTAGGGATTAGGGTGCCATTTGTGACTCTACCTTCGTGTCTGTATAGTTAGAACTGTGTGCAGTTAGTTTGTTGTCTGTAGCTGCACAGAAGCGGAAGCTAGCAGGTCTATTTAATGTGTTTCTAGGGGATTATTTAAGGGGTCAGACCCCCCTTCTCAAGGATGTGCACCAGCTGAGGACACATCTTCCAGGATCTCTCTCTCTACCCCCTCTCTCTCTCTCTATCCCCCCTCTCTCTCTCCCTCTCTCTCTACCCCCCTCTCTCTCTACCCCCCCCTCTCTCTCTCTACCCCTCTCTCTCGCTCGCTCTACCCCCCTCTCTCTACCCCCCTCTCTCTCTCTCGCTCTATCCCCTCTCTCTCTCTACCCCCCCTCTCTATCTCGCTCTACCACCCCTCTCGCTCTCTCTGTCCTCTCTCTCTCTCTCTCTCTTTCTCTCCCCTCTTTCTCTCCCCTCTTTCTCTCCCCTCTCTCTCTCTTTCTCTCTTTCTCTCTTTCTCTCTTTCTCTCTTTCTCTCTCTGAATTCAATTCAAAGGGCTTTATTGGCATGGGAAACATATGTTAACATTACCAAAGCAAGTGAAATAAATAACAAACAAAAATGAAATAAACAATCAAAAATGAACGGTAAACATTACACTCACAAGAGCCTTGGGTTTGTAGCTTCAACCCCGCAACACACACACACACACACACACACACACACACACACACACACACACACACACACACACACACACACACACTCACACCGACTGATTATTGGACTGCTGAATGTTTATATTCATTTTATCTTGCTTTGCTCTATCTCTGATCAGCTACCCAAGACAAGGTTGAAAATAGCCTGTAATAATATATATGTAGCTCGAACTCAATAACTTTCTAACATCAGATAACATTCATATATTAGCCATTTATTTCTGAGACTCACGTAGATAATTAATGTGATGATACAGCAGCAACAATACAAGGATATAACATCTATAGAAGAGACAGGAATGCTTATGGGGGAGGTGTTGCTGTATATATTCAGAGCCACATCCCTGTAATACTTAGAGAAGATCTTATGTCAAGTGTTAATGAAGTGTTGTGGTTGCAGGTTCACTTGGCACATCTAAAGCCTTTTCCTTTGGGGTGTTGCTATAGGCCACCAAGTGCTAACAGTCAGTATCTAAATAATATGTGTGAAATGCTTGATAGTGTATGTGATGTAAACAGAGAGGCCTACTTTCTTGGGGACCTGAATAATGACTGGTTTTCATCAAGCTGTCCGCTCAAGAGGAAGCTTCTGACTGTAACCAGTGCCTGTAATCTGGTTCAGGTTATTAATCAACCTACCAGGGTGTTTACAAAACACTACAGGAACAAGATCATTCACATGTATCGATCACATGTTTACTAATACTGTAGAACTTTGTTCTAAAGCTGTATCCGTACCCATTGGATGCAATGATCACAATATAGTGGCTATATGCAGGAAAGCCAAAGTTCCAACAGCTGGGCCTAAAATAGTATAAGAGATTTTGCTGTGACTCTTATGTGGATGATGTTAAAAGTATTTGTTAGTCTGATGTGATTAATGAGGAGCATCCAGATGCTCCACTTGATGAATTTATGAAATTGCTTCTTCCAATTATTGATAAACATGCAGCTGTTAAGAAACGGACTGTTAGAACTGTTAAGGCTCCATGGATGGATGAGGAACGGACTGTTAGAAACTGTTAAGGCTCCATGGATTGATGAGGAACTGACTGTTAGAACTGTTAAGGCTCCATGGATGGATGAGGAACGGACTGTTAGAACTGTTAAGGCTCCATGGATTGATGAGGAACTGACTGTTAGAACTGTTAAGGCTCCATGGATGGATGAGGAATTGAAAAACTGTATGGTTGAAAGAACTGGGGCCAAAAGGAAGTGGCTAATAAGTCTGGCTGTACATCTGACTGGCTGACTTCCTGCAAAATGAGAAATGATGTGACTAAACTCAACAAAAAGAAGAAGAAACTGTATTATGAAGCCAAGTTCAATGTTGTTCAATAGATGTGTGTGTGATTACTAAAGTAGAAGGTTAGGATTACTAAAGTAGCAGGTTAGGATTACTAAAGTAGCAGGTTAGGATTACTAATGTAGCAGGTTAGGATTACTAAAGTAGCAGGTTAGGATTACTAATGTAGCAGGTTAGGATTACTAATGTAGCAGGTTAGGATTACTAAAGTAGCAGGTTAGGATTACTAAAGTAGCAGGTTAGGATTACTAAAGTAGCAGGTTAGGATTACTAAAGTAGCAGGTTAGGATTACTAATGTAGCAGGTTAGGATTACTAAAGTAGCAGGTTAGGATTACTAAAGTAGCAGGTTAGGATTACTAATGTAGCAGGTTAGGATTACTAATGTAGCAGGTTAGGATTACTAATGTAGCAGGTTAGGATTACTAATGTAGCAGGTTAGGATTACTAACGTAGCAGGTTAGGATTACTAACGTAGGAGGTTAGGATTACTAAAGTAGCATGTTAGGATTACTAAAGTAGCAGGTTAGGATAACTAAAGTAGCAGGTTGGGATAACTAAAGTAGCGGGTTAGGATTGCTAAAGTAGCAGGTTAGGATAACTAAAGTAGCAGGTTAGGATAACTAAAGTAGCGGGTTAGGATTGCTAAAGTAGCAGCATAGGATTACTAACGTAGCAGGTTAGGATTACTAAAGTAGCATGTTAGGATTACTAACGTTGCAGGTTAGGATTACTAACGTAGGAGGTTAGGATTACTAAAGTAGCAGGTTAGGATAATTAATGTAGCAGAATTAGATTTTTTTTAAAGGCGGTTATTGAATTGTAATTCTGGTTGTTTAATGTTTTAGGGACTCCTGAAACAACCAGCAAACCAGTCTGTCATCTTGTGAAACAGTGGATGTAAAGAATCTAGCTAGCTAAAGCACTTACTGCAAATTAAATGTACAATTTTGCTGAAATTGTACCATGCAATGCAGATGAAGTAACTAGCTAGCTAACCCATTTCTCACTTATTGTGCAGTGGAGGATAAAAAAATACCTGTATGCCTATGGATGTGTAGCTAGCTGTCTAGCCGATCTGTGTATGGAACCTAAAACGTTTGGTATACATATTAGTTCAGAACCTATGAACCTCAGCTATCATAGCCTGTTGTATCCACTTCAAAACAGCCTGAATGACATTAATGAAGCCTATGGATTGAGTAGAATATAATATCATGTTGTGCCAAGGATGCAAGTCGTATATACATGTAGTTATTACCATGCATGAGATCCCCACATTGTAGCCTGTACATTTAATATATTCACTGATCATGTACTCTACCTTGGCAAATAAAGGTGCAGTTTAGGTATGAATGTCTTGGGGATTATTTTCCAGTCGTATCCAATACCAGGTGTATCAAATTCCAGTCTTTGAATGACGCTGTGTCTGCATGTATGTATTGCAATTATACACTTCAACAGTGTTTACAAATCTTGGTCCTGGTACATCAATGGTTACACATTGTAACTCTGCAATAGACTATAAACATGATTTAACCAGTTAAAGGCTGATTTATAATTCATACAGAACTATAATGTAAACAAAAACTAAAAACAGTACACTACACTTCCTATGCGTCATGTAAATACTGTAAAACCTGTTCATCTGTAACGGTCGTCGTATATAGTGGACTAAGGCGCAGTGGGTTGAGTGCTCATACTGACTTTTATTGAATACAAAATAAACAAAACATGAAAACGATCTAACAGGATTGCAGGCTAAACACACAGCAGTGCAAACAATAACTTCCCACAAAAGGGACAGGTGAAAACAGGGCTACCTAAGTATGACTCTCAATCAGCAACAACGATGTACAGCTGTTCCTGATTGAGAGCCATACCAGGCCAACACAAAGAAATACACAACATAGAAAATCATAGAAATACAAAACATAGAACAATACCCAAAAACACCAAACACATAAATGAAACACCCCTCTTACATAAATACATATCCCATAAAACCCCGAACCACATAAGACAAAACACCCCTGCCACGTCCTGACCAAACTACAATAACAAATAACCCCTTATACTGGTCAGGACATGACATCATCTCAATATCTAATGTCCTTCATCTGCATCGATCTGATAAACACAGGATAGGTGGAGTATTTCATCAAACGAGAGACTTAATTTAAAACGGTAGAGAATGTGAAACGCTTTATTGAAAGAAGTTCATTATCCCAATTGTTATAAATACATAATACATGCATTATAAATATTATAATTGTCGTATTATATTATAAATACAAGTTCAATATGTACTTCAATGCACATCTGGTGTTCATTATAAAAAAAACAGGAAGAAAGAAAGGTGTTTCTACACCTGCATTGCTTGCTGTTTGGGGTTTTAGGCTGGGTTTCTGTTACAGCACTTTGAGATATCAGCTGATGTAAGAAGGGCTTTATAAATAAATGTGATTTGATTTGAAAGAGGAGGTGGGAAAGAGATAAAAACAGAGGAGCAGAGAAGACAGCACATGATTAATGAATCACAGTGCTACCCTAATATTCTCTCAGTTCATCACAATTACATAATAGTGTCTCTAGTGGTGTCTCCTAGTGCACGTTACCATGAATGAAAATCCCCCTGCTCTCTCCCTTTTTCTCCCACAATCCCTGGTAGCTCGCCATGATTGTATAGTGGTTAGTACTCTGCGTTGTGGCCGCAGCAACCCCGGTTCGAATCCGGGTCACGGCATTGCCAATAAACAATGTCACGGCGTATGGGTTGTTTTGAATGAATAGAATAGCTAATGATTTTACAGAAATAATTGTCTTATCTTGTTTGGCATGACAATAGCAGTTAGTTGGCAAGAAGGCAGTACCCACAAACAGATCTGGAAACTAGGATCATCAAAATCATCTCAAAACACTGTGCCACATTTATAGACCTCAGCTGTAGCTACGTGACTGAGACCAATTATGCAACGTCAATGTGATCAAAGCCTATAACAACAACAACGTATGAGAAATCAGTGTGGTACAGTACATGTTTTCACCTCTGCTGTAAATGACCTGGGTCAGTTTTGTGAGCTGTGACTTGCTACAGCAAAACAGTCTCTGTTGTCTCGTGTGTTGTTGTGTTGGAGTAGCATGGCGACCCCATAGTAAGATGGTGTGTTGGAGTAGCATGGCGACCCCATAGTAAGATGGTGTGTTGGAGTAGCATGGCGACCCCATAGTAAGATGGTGTGTTGTGTTGGAGTAGCATGGCGACCCCATAGAAAGATGGTGTGTTGGAGTAGCATGGCGACCCCATAGTAAGATGGTGTGTTGGAGTAGCATGGCGACCCCATAGTAAGATGGTGTGTTGTGTTGGAGTAGCATGGACCCCATAGTAAGATGGTGTGTTGGAGTAGCATGGCGACCCCATAGTAAGATGGTGTGTTGTGTTGGAGTAGCATGGCGACCCCATAGAAAGATGGTGTGTTGGAGTAGCATGGCGACCCCATAGAAAGATGGTGTGTTGGATATGTACAGCAGTAGATATACTAGGAATGATATGTACAGCAGTAGATATACTAGAATGATATGTACTGCAGTAGATATATTAAAGTGAGCTATGTCCAGAATCCAGTATATAAATATGTAGTGTGTATAAACAGTGTAACTAAAATGCAATATACAGTAGTAGAAATATTACAATGAGCTATGTTGAGAATATAGTGTTTAAATACACGGTAGAAAACCCTATAGAAAAATGTATTTAATTGTAGGAAATTAGCTTCCTGAGTCCAAAATATAAATAATCTATACAGTGCCTTTGGAAAGTATTCAGACCCATTTTATTATGTTAAAAGCCTTATTCAAAAATTCTGTAAATATATATATTTTTTCATCAGTAATCGACACACAATATCCCATAAGGACAATACAAAAACAGGTTTTCAGAATTTTTGCTAATTTATTACAAATAAAAAAACAGAAATACCTTATTTACATGAGTCCATAGGGCTGCTTTTACGAGCTACTGGTCTACGCCTTCTCAGTGTTATGCCACAGTTTAACCAGCAGGAGACTGTCTCCCCCTTCTGAAGGGAAGATGAGGCCAGTCCAGAAAGCTTGACTGGGTAATGAAATTAGAATAATGTTTTCACTGATTATGGGGGGGGGGGGGGTGAATGAGTTTATAAGGGGGTTACAGAGTGGGGGGGTGAGTGAGAGAGAGAGAGTGACAGCGAGAGAGAGAGGGAGAGTGACAAAGAGAGAGAGTGACAGAGAGAGAGAGAGAGAGAGAGAGAGAGACAGAGAGAGAGACACACACAGAGAGAGAGAGAGAGAGAGAGAGAGAGACAGAGAGAGAGAGCGAGAGAGAGAGAGAGACAGACACAGAGAGAGACAGAGAGAGAGAGACACAGAGAGAGAGAGAGAGAGAGAGAGAGAGAGACAGAGAGAGAGACACACACAGAGAGAGAGAGAGAGAGAGAGAGACAGAGAGAGAGAGCGAGAGAGAGAGAGAGACAGACACAGAGAGAGACAGAGAGAGAGAGAGACAGAGAGAGAGACAGACACAGAGAGAGAGAGAGACAGAGAGGAGAGAGAGAGAGAGAGAGACAGAGAGAGAGAGACACAGAGAGAGAGACAGACACAGAGAGAGAGAGAGACAGAGAGGAGAGAGAGAACGTGTCAAAGTGCTCAGCATCCTGTCAGGAGGAGGACCAGGGCTGCGTCTCAATAGTCTGAAGCAGCTTCATCTCCTCATCTCCTCTCCTCATCTCCTCTAATTTCTCTCTCCTTTATGAACCACCTGGGCAGATGAATCCGTACATTTGCTAACATCCAGTAAAATATATTGTTTTCAGCACGTTGATTCTGAGTCACGAGGATTCGGTGCAGATGAAGGAGAGGAGACGAGGGGAAGGAAGTCCCTTTACACTGTTGAGACAGCCCAGCTAAGGTGTTTGTGGTCTGTGACTCAATTCCTGTCAGAGAGACACGGAAGAGAAAAATACTTTCTTGTCTTCACTTGTCACGGACTTGGTTCTGCCGTCAGAAGCAGACGGAACTATTGATAAATCAGCAATATGGCATCGAACTTCATTCCCCTTTATATCCTGGGTGAGTTTATCAATTGTTTCGACAGCACCTTTCCGTCTCTTTATCTGTCTCTCTGTTCTTTACATTTTAGTCATTTAGCAGACGCTCTTATCCAGAGCTACTTACATACATTTCATACATATCATTTCATTTCATGCATTTTTTTAAATTATTTTTTGTACTGGTCCCCCGTGGGAATCAAACCCACAACCCTGGCGTTGCAAACACCATGCTCTCTCTCTCTGTTATCTCTCTCTCTCTGTTATCTCTCTCTCTCTGTTATCTCTCTCTCTCTGTTATCTCTCTCTCTCTGTTATCTCTCTCTCTCTCTCTCTCTCGCTGTTATCTCTCTCTCTCTGTTATCTCTCTCTCTCTCTCTCTCTCTCTGTTATCTCTCTCTCTCTGTTATCTCTCTCTTTCTGTTATCTCTCTCTCTGTTGTCTTTCTCTCTGTTATCTCTCTCTCTCTCTCTCTGTGTTATCTCTCTCATTCCATACACTCCAGTTGGTGTTGCCTAATACACTATATATACAAAAGTATGTGGACACCCCTTCAAATGAGTGGATTCGGCTATTTCAGCCACACCCGTTGCTGACAGGTGTATAAAATCGATCACAAAGCCATTGCAATCTCCATAGACAAACATTGGCAGTAGAACGGCCTTGCTGAAGAGCTCAGTGACTTTCAACGTGACACCGTCATAGGATGCCACTTTTCTAACAAGTCAGTTCGTCAAATTTCTGCCCTGCTAGAGCTGCCCCCCGGTCAACTGTAAGAGCTTTTATTGTGAAGTGGAAACGTCTAGGAGCAACAACAGCTGAACAATCTCCCAGAACGGGACCGCTGAGTGCTGAAACGCGTAGGTGTTAAAAACGGTCTGTCCTCGGTTGCAACACTCACTACCGAGTTTCAAACTGCCTCTGGAAGCAACGTCAGCACAAGAACTCTTAGTCGGGAGCTTCATGAAATAAATAAATGGGTTTCCATGGTCGATCACCAGAAAAAGGATTCCAGGTGAGCAATGCCAAGCGTCTGCTAGAGTGGTGTAAAGCTCGCCGCCATTGGACTCTGGAAACGCTTCACCATCTGTCAGTCCGACGGATGAATCCGGGATTGTCGGATGACAGGAGAACGCTAACTGCCCGAATGCATAGTGCCAACTGTAAAGTTTGGTGGAGGAGGAATAATGGTCTGGGGATGTTTTTCATGGTTCGGGTCCCTTAGTTCCAGTGAAGGGAAATCTACAGCATACAATGATATTCTAGATGATTCTGTGCTTCGAACTTTGTGACAACAGTTTGGGGAAGGCCCTTTCCTGTTTCAGCATGACAATGCCCCCGTGCACAAAGCGAGGTCCATACAGAAATGTTTTGTAGCATCAAATGGGGGACCAACTACATATTAATGTCCATTCGACGAGCAGGTGTCCACATACTTTTGAAACTGATAGATGCACAATATACACACACACACACACACACACAACACACACTAGACTTTTGGTCATGTAGTGTATGTGTTTAGTCAGTATTGTTGTGAGGATGAATGTTTTCTCCTCCTCTCTTCTAGGTGTGGTACTGATCCTCTACATCGTCAAAGCAGACGAGAATAATAAAACAGGGCCCAACAACGATGACAGTAACCCCATCCCCACTACCACCCTTACTGCCACTCCTGCTACCCCCTCAGCCACTCAGAACAATCCTACAGTTACTACCCTGGTCCAGTCAGACTACCGTGACTCTAACCTTACCAACAACATCACCGTCGGTAGTAGAGATGGCAACCAAACCCAAGACCAGAACGAAGATGTGGATGCTGGAACCTTGCGGGACAACGTGACAACGGTTGCCGCGGAAACCATGCCGTCGGGGGCGACCACCGGCCAATCTGAGGAAGTGGATCTTGACGGTACTGTGTATGACGCGATTACAACATCATCACCAGGTAACAAAGCGGGACAATTTGTGTGTGTGGGTGTGTGTGTGTGTGTGTGTGTGTGTGTGTGTGTGTGTGTGTGTGTGTGTGTGTGTGTGTGTGTGTGTGTGGTGTGTGTGTTGTGTGTGTGTGTGGGTGTGTTTGTGCGTGTGTGTGTGTGTGTGTGTGGGTGTGTGTTTGTGTGTGTGTGTGGGTGTGTGTGTGTTGTGTGTGTGTGTGTGTACCCGCGTGCGTGAGGTAGGGCCAACAGTCCTGTAGCTAGCTAGCTGAATGTCAGTCTTCCTGTGCATCTAACCACAGCAGTCACGTCTGAGGTCATACACACACTGAGCTAGCTGAGCTAGCTAGATACACACACTGAGCTAGCTGAGCTAGCTAGATACACACACTGAGCTAGCTAGATACACACACTGAGCTAGCTAGATACACACACTGAGCTAGCTAGATACACACACTGAGCTAGCTAGATACACACACTGAGCTAGCTAGATACACACACTGAGCTAGCTAGATACACACACTGAGCTAGCTAGATACACACACAGCTAGCTGGCTCCCATCTGCCACAGGAAACACAGACACACAGCTAGACGACGTCGTTAAAACATGTTTTCTAAACTTGGCTCCCTTTTTTTTATTGAAAAATAACAAAATTCCCACGGCCTTTTGGTTTGGTGTGAATGAGATACAGTACAGTATTCAGACCTCTTCACTTTTTCCACATTTTGTTAAGTTACAGCCTTATTCTAAAATTGGATTAAATAAAACATTTTCCATTATCAATCTACACGCAATACCCCATAACGACAATGCAAAAACACTTTTTTGGACTTTTTGCTAATTTATAAAAAAAAAAACAAACAGCCCTTAGCTATATATACCACACCTCCTCTGGCCTATATGAGTGTTTCTGTGTTTTCTGTGTTTGTTGTTGTTGATGATTGATGGTTGTAATTGTTGTTTCAGTGCTGATAGAATCTACTGGAGGAGGAAGCAGTGCCACAGCAGGTACCATCAATACGATCAACATACAGTATATATATATATATATACTGTATGTGTATATAGTATATATATATACTGTATGTATATATAGTATATATATATATATATATACTGTGTATATATATATATATATACTGTATGTATATAAACTGTATATATATATATACAGTATATATATATATATATATTCATACAGTATGTATACTGTATATATATATATATATATATATATATATATACTGTATGTATATATATACTGTATATATATATATATATATATATACTCTATGTATACTGTATATATATATATATATATACTATATATACATACAGTATATATATACTGTATGTATATACTATATATATACTATATATATATATATATATACAGTACCAGTCAAAAGTTTGGACACACCTACTCATTCAAGGGTTTTTCTTAATTTGTTACTATTTTCTACATTGTAGAATAGTGAAGACATCAAAACTATGGAATCATGAAGTAACCAAAAAAGCGTGAAACAAATCAAAATATATTTTATATTTGAGATTCTTCAAAGTAGCCACCCTTTGCCTTGATGACAGCTTTGCACACTCTTGGCATTCTCTCAACCAGCTTCTCCTGGAATGCTTTTCCAACAGTCTTGAAGGAGTTCCCACATATGCTGAGCACTTGTTGGCTGCTTTTCCTTCACTCTGCGGTCCAACTCATTCCAAACCATCTGAATTGGGTTGAGGTCGGGTGATTGTGGAGGCCAGGTCATCTGATGCAGCACTCCATCACTCTCCTTCTTGGTCAAATAGCCTGGAGGTGTGTTGGTTCATTGTCCTGTTGTAAAACAAATGATAGTCCCACTAAGCCCAAACCAGATGGGATGGCGTATCGCTGCAGAATGCTGTGGTAGCCATGCTGGTTAAGTGTGTCTTGAATTCTAAATAAATCACAGTGTCACCAGCAAAGCACCATCCCACCTCCTCCTCCTCCATGCTTCACGGTGAGAACCACACATGCAGAGATCATCCGTTCACCTACTCTGCGTCTCACAGACACAGCGGTTGGAACCAAAAATATCACATTTTGACTCATCAGAACAAAGGACAGATTTCCACCGGTCTAATGTCCGTTGCTCGTGTTTCTTGGCCCAAGAAAGTCTCTTCCTCTTATTGGTGTCCTTTAGTAGTGGTTTCTTTGCAGAACTTCAACCATGAAGGCCTGATTCACACAGTCTCCTCTGAACAGTTGATGTTGAGATGTGTCTTGTTACTTGAACTCTGTGAAGCATTTATTTGGGCTGCAATTTCTGAGGCTGGTAACTCTAATGAATTTATCCTCTGCAGCAGAGGTAACTCTGGGTCTTCCTTTCCTGTGGCGGTCCTCATGAGAGCCAGTTTCATCACAGCGCTTGATGGTTTTTTGCGACTGCACTTGAAGAAACTTTCAAAGTTATTGAAATGTTCCGTATTGACTGACCTTCATGATGGACTGTCGTTTCTCTTTGCTTATTTGAGCTTATTTGAGCTGTTCTTGCCATAATATGGACTTTTACCAAATAGGGATATCTTCTTATACCACACCTACCTTGTCACAACACAACTGATTGGCTCAAACGCATTAAGAAAGAAAGAAATTCGACAAATTAACAAGGCACACCTGTTAATTGAAATGCATTCCAGGTGACTACCTCATGAAGCTGGTTCAGAGAATCCCAAGAGTGTGCAAAGCTGTCATCAAGGCAAAGGGTGGCTACTTTGAAGAATCTCAAATATAAAATATGTTTTCATTTGTTTAACACTTTTTTTGGTTACTACATGATTCCATATGTGTTATTTCATAGTTTTGATGTCTTCACTATTATTCTATACGGTGTAGAAAATAGCAAAAAGAAAGAAAAACCCCTGGAGTGAAAAGTCCAAACTCTGTAAATGTTTATACATTTTTACACTTATTTGAAATTGTAATGAACTGCAACACTATTTACACACAC